>NC_051215.1:27083419-27348419 GCF_015220715.1 Pygocentrus nattereri | reverse complement strand
TAGTGCCAATTAAAGCGGCCTTTTTGAGTAATCAGATCATAACAGATTACCCTAGATTCCTCTGATAATGTCAGAAAACGCCTTGAGTCAGAGAGAGATGGAGAGAGAGGGAGAGAGACATAAACAGTAGCTGTGAAAGAAGTTAGGATGGAGAGAGAGGGGGGGCATAAAGAGGAGAAGGCGAGATTGAGAATAGTGGGGTGAGCCATTCAGCAGAGTTGGCTGACAAAGGCGTGTTGAGGGGGAAGTGTTAACCTGATTTGTGCGGCAGGCGAGCAGGCAGGCAGGCAGGCAGAGCGACGTCAGCTGTGTGTGTGTGTGTGTGTGTGTGTGTGTGTGTGTGTGTGTGTGTGTGTGTGTGTGTGTGTGTGTGTGCGTGCGTGCGTGCAAGCGAGAGGGGATCATAAAAAATTCTCTCCTTGGTTAGCCGCAGGGCATCCTCCTCAGCCTCTGGCCTGCTCCAGTCATTGGCCTGCTCCCTAATTGCCACATAGACTCCACCACACATGGGCAGATGAGATGACATTTTTCCCCTCACTGTCACTGGGCGAGTCCCCGTCCCCCCCCCCCCAACGCTAGTTGCTAAGACGCTGTCATAACCCATTAGCAGTTGGCCAAAGTTAGCCTGTGGCATTTCCTCATAGCATCAGCGAAAAGCGAATAAATCTGCCACTGGAGCCTGCTGCCGGTCTAATGAGGCTGTGAGCTTGTTTATGGACCGGCATCATTTTTATGATTATTTCCACCTTTTCAGACTCACCGCCTGTCCATGTGCCTTCCCTTGGCCGGGCAGGGGGAAGTGGAAGCTTCGGCAGGACGGCTGCTGACATTTTGCAAAAAAACATGGCAACCGCTATATGCCTCTCTCTTGCCTTGATATTTGGGGAAAAAAGGAGGGAGAAATTAGCCCCAGACCTCGCCAAGGTGAATCGGCATCAAATTGCAGCGAAAATGGAAATGCCAATAAAATTGACGGCCTCTGTTTTTTGCTTTTTTTTTCCTCCTGCTCTCTCCCTTTCTGCCTCGAAGGCCTGGGCCCTCAGAGGTCAGGCTTAAGTAAAAATATTGGGGAAAGAGGTTAAACAATTCATAATATGGAGAAGAGGTAGGGGAGGGAAAAATCTGGAGAGCAACAGTTTTACCTCACAGTGTCCCTTACTTCATGTCCCTTCTTCTAAATCTCTCTTTCTCTTCTCGCTTTCAGTCTCCCACCCTTACTCTCCTCCCTTCTTCTTCTTTTCCAGGCTCTGTCCTGCTATCCAGCCTTTGCTTCTGTTTTGCTAAGTCGCATGGGACAAGCCCCGGGTTTATTATTTTAAGCTTTGCTGAACACGAACCGGTCTTTACACCGGATTGAGAGCATTTGCTTCCAATGAAAATCTTGTCTTAGATTTCAAACCAGCGGTGCCGATTCCCTTCCCAGACGAGAGCAAGGAAGTCCTATTTGACTAAAAACAGTAGGGAGGACAAACTACTGCTTAGGCCAGACTGTTTTTGGCTTTGGCTAATGATGTAATCGAAGCTTGTGTGTTTCTCTCCATGTGTGTCTGTGATAGCTTATGCTCTTTTCTCTGTGGGGGCGGGTTGGGCAGCTCTGGTGACTCTCAGGAAGCAGCTGAGGGTGGGGGGAAAGTGCCCTTGTGTAAAAAAGGCAGCACCATTGTATCTACATAAGTCTCCACTTAAGAAACCCCAGCCTTTCTGGAGCTCTGCTCTCCCTCCTGCTGCAAGGGAAGCCGGAGAGGGGCCGGCCAGGCGGTTTTCAGAAGGACTGGAGAAAAGCCCTCTGCTCTCCTAATGGCGTATATAATTCAGATGCCCGCAAGGCATGCTTTCAGGAATTCTTTTGCCCGAGGTAATGGGGAGCAAAGGCTGTTTTAGGTCCTTGATTATTCCGCTGATGCGCAAAGCTGGAAAGAAAGCTATCTCCAGCCGCATTACCGTGGACATTTCCATTAATTATCAATGAGCCCATCCCATGCAGGTGGAAGGAAAAGGGTTAACCCACCACCATCACCTGTCGAAACTTTTACTGAAAGAGTGGTGCTTTTGGGAAAGCTTTTTGTGTAATTAATAAATAACTGCATACATTTTAAAAATCTGCAGCTTTCTGGGGTTGTTTACCTCACTCATGTTTCTTTTATGATTATTTATTATTTAAAATAGCTGAATCATCAGCTTCATGATGCTTTTTTTTTTTTGAATAATGATAATAACAATTATGAAAAGTCGTCTCAATGGTGGAGAGGGGCTCCTCTATTGCCGCCCTATAGAAGACATACAATAATTGGGCTTGTGAATAAAAGCATGGTGTGCACACAAGCTCCATATTCATCAGATGCAGAGCAGTGCAGAGCTCCAAAGCAGCCTAAGTCCTTTCTAGGCCCAGGTCCTGTTTAAGTGGCCTTAATGGAGGCCTTATCAAGAACCCACAGGTTGCTGTAGGCACCATGCTGCATTGTTATTAAAATGCTATGCTTTGAAAAGGCCCCCATTGCGCAGGGAGCCGTATTTCTCACACTTGCTTTTGTGTTGGCGTGTAAGTCTCCCCTACCTGAAAAATAACTAGCTAAATAAATAAATAAATAAAAATAATAAAAGAGCGGCAGGGTAAATATTTTCCTGGGATGATAAAGACTAAATCTCTCTGTCGGTGACGATTCTTCTGCGAGCGTCTGATGGCAGCGAAGAAACGCGACCTTACAAGCCCTTTGTTTGCTTGCCGCTCTCTTTCTTTCCTTTTCTTTCTTTCTATCTCTGTCAGTCTCACTCTTTCTCTCTCTACCTGTCAGTGCTCTGAGCTGTGTGTTTCTTGTGTGCGGAAGGAGGGTTATTTATAAAAGTATTAAAAATGAATGTGTTCATAGGTGCTGCCTCAAAGTCCTACTGATGTGAAATCATTGCTCGTCTGCCCCATTTTGTAGATGAAAAAGAACATCCTCATGTGTGTTTGTGACTGGCCGCTGAGGTAAACTTGCTCCCTTGACACTGTCTCTGTGTGTGTTTTGACAGGCGATGGGCTGGACAACAGTGTGGCCTCCCCCAGCACAGGCGACGACGATGACCCAGACAAGGAAAAGAAGAGGAATAAAAAACGCGGCATCTTCCCCAAAGTAGCAACCAACATCATGCGGGCATGGCTCTTCCAGCACTTGACGGTAAGTGGACTGCATTTAAACACTCCAGTCTCCCCATCTAGCTTCAACATACCTGGATACGTTTGGAAAACAGCCTCCAGGTACAGATAGCAAAGATGAATATTATTAAGACAGAACTCTACTTTTCTCCCCCATTAGGACTTGTTTGTGGTGCATTGAGTTGGTGAAAGTTGGCGATACAAATTTACATGTGTGTGTAAAATTAGCATGAAGAACGTACAGTTCACATGAGTAGTGATGAGACAGCTGGTTACATTTGTTTGTGTGGTGCATTTTAATAAGTGTGATACACAAAAAGTTGGGACAAAATGTAAAATGCTTATAAAACAGAAAGCAGTGATTATTAAATTCTGTTTGGCCAGATTTAAATTGATCATCAAGAAGGCAGCATATATTGGTCCAAAATGTAAATATTTTTTCAGCAATAATGGTACCAATACATGTTTCCTCTGTGCATCAGTCCTTTTCAGCTCGTGCCCAGAGAAGTTGGCTGTGTTTCTGGATATTATTGACCTATTGCTTCCACTGTGGATAGTACAGTCTTAACTCACCTTTATGGATATAATAATGAACAGGGTTTAATAACAATAGTTTATCAAAGTATCGATCGTAGAAGCTTGCTGGTTGTTAACTCAGTGCCATCTGAGGCATCGAAGATCACAACTATTCATTTGTGGTTTTCAGACTTGCCCTAAACGTGCAGCAATTTTTCCAGATTCCCTGAATCTTTTGATTATATTATACACTGTGTAGGGTATATGTAATGTCTCATAGGCATCAATTTCAAAATGTGTGTATATGTGCAGAAAAAAAACATTAGAATTGATAAAGTAATACATCAAATGTGTCATTTTACTGCTTTCAGTTTTATTTGCATTTCACACACTGTTCCAACTTTTTTGGATTTGACATTTGTAGTATGGAGGTAGCTATGTGAATGAACAGGAATTGGTCTAGGGACAGATGGTTGGTGGAAAGTATGTATTTTTATGCTATGTATCTGTATGTGTGTTTGTGTGGCAGCCAGTGTTGGTATTTTAGGCCCAGTGGTTAGCTGTCTGTGGCTGTCCCCACCTGTAATAGAGAAGCGTTAGGGAACTGCTCCGCATTGATGTGGTCTCTTCTTCTTCTCGCTTTGATGAACTTTAGTTCCTCTATTTCATTCACCACAAGCTAATCTGAGTGTTTTACGAGGACACCACTTATCTCCACAAATCAACACCACTGACTTAACTCACCAATCACACACTGCACTTGCAGGGCTGCCAGGCACTATTACACAACTCTTTGGGGCCCTAAACACTGTGCAGTGTTCTATTTTTGCATAAAAAAGATAAACAGATGATTTCATGATTGGCCACACCGGTCACTGTTTTGAAGGTGTTGAAAGGCAATGTGTTTTCAACCAAACTGGAGTCAAAAGGGAAAACATTTGATCATTTCCAAAAGCACCCACATGTTCACCCCCATTCTCACATCTGTGCCACAGAAACTACCCCAGGGGCTCAAGAACCTTTATCTGCCCCCGGCCCCTCCTTTTACCCTCACACACAAAAACACATGCACCACCCCCTCCACTAGCCATCACCTTTAGGGGCCCCAGGAGAAAGGTGTGTGAAAAGAATGCCATTTGCCAGTTCACACACAGTGCTCTTACACACGCATTAGTGATGGGCATTCCAGCTCTATCAGCTTTGCAAAATGGCTTTTCTGTTTTCTTTATTTAGCAATATTATCTATCATTTAATAACTCAGGTTAGTCTACCTTCTAATTTACTAATTAAACAAAATGCATGATATTTGGCTAAAAAAAACAAAAAAACTATTGAAATAAATGTAAAACTATCAAGACTCTAGTATGAAAGAAAAAAATACCATTCTTCCTAGATTTGGCTGTACTGAATAGGTTAGATGTTGATAAGTAGTTTTGCTTGATGAATTGTGACCAAAGTTGCACTGCATGTGATTGACAGTCTGCTAAGCAAGATTAAAGTTTTATTAGGGGAAATGTAAAAAAGCAAAGAGCACTGACTTTACTTATTCAAATATGTAGATTCCACGTAAATAAAACAGATTACATCAACTGAGTTCTTGCCAAAATTGAGTAACCTGAAAGAAAAAATTGTGCAGATGTAATATATCGCTGCTGTTGGAACAAAACCTCGTATCTCCACAATGGTAACTTCACAGGAGAAGGAAAAACCTGCTCTACTTTTAATGTAAGTCAGTGGAACCAGAATTTTTTCCAAGTCTTTTTTGGCCATTTATTGTTGTCTATGCTTCATAAAATTTACATGCAACATAAAAGCAAACATGGATTTTCAAAACTGAAAATTGACAAAAATGGAGATCCGAAATTTTTTTCCAGACAACAGCGATATTTTATTTATGTAGAACCAACATACAAATTTGAATCGGCTAAAGTCTTTCCCCTTATTTCACTCCAAACTCTGAGGCAGGAGTCAAAAGATATAGAGGCAGACGGGCAAATTGCAGGAAAATCCATCAACCAGTCATCAACAAACAAAACTGAAAGTCAGCTGTCAAGGCGCTCTTGAAAACACGACTTTAAAAAATTATAGGGAAACCACCAAGAACAAAACTAACACAGCAAACAAGTTTGGGGAAAATGAGGGGTCTGGGCTGGAATGTTCCAGTGAAATCCAGTAGCAGAGTCATAGTATCTAAATAAAATTAAAAAGTATCAGCTCTTCAGTGCAAGTCAGCTCCCACCGTTCACCTAAACGAACTACACATCACTAACACATGCTAAGCATGATTGGTGAGAGCTGTCCGGTTTGTCCTGGTTTTACTGGCACTGTGAACAGAGCTGTGTTATTGAGCTTGCCTTGTGTCTGTGTGCTCTCTGGCTGGCTTGGCAGAGGGGCAGCGCAGCTAAATGCAGACTGCTAGTGGGGAAGCTGTGCTTCTGCCAACAGCAGCCCCCTCAACCACGGGAGGCCTACAGAGCACCCAGCGCTGAGAGAGAGAGAGAGAAACAGTGGAGAAAAAGCAAAAAGAGAACCCAATAAGCTGGAACGGCATTGCCTGCCAAAAGGGTGACTGTGCAGAGAGAACGAGGGGGCGGTGGGTTGGGCTGAAGCAAAGAAGAAGAACCAACAGCACTGTAAACAGGTCTGCATTGCACTACAAACACATTTTAGCTTACACACGAGTGAGAAACGTTTTCTCAGCATTTGTGCGGCAAGCTAAACAACAAGCAGCATGCAAGCTATGGTTGACTGACCCGCCGGACAGTGCTATCCACTCGCCTTCTGTCACTGCCTGCTTCCAGTGAGCGGGAAGTTAGCAGTCCCAACATGAAGAGAAGAGCGCGAGAGTGAGGGAGTGATTGAGAGCGTGCGAATGCACAAAATTCATGAGAGAAGCTCTAGTTGTACATCTAATTCCACTGATTCAGTGTGTGAAAGGGTCTGGTTCTTGGAGATAAAGCCAGTAGCAATTAACAGGCCTCACAAACAATGCAGCCTTATGATAGCCCTCTGTGTTAGGGCCCAGCCATGCTGATTCCCGAGCAGAGCTGTCAGGAAGCAAAAGGAGACATCCTCAAGCCGGTACTGTAGATACCCAGCGTGCTGCCAGCCCCCATTTCCACAGCCATGAGAAGGCACTCTGTATGTCACATGAGTCTAGCAGTGAAGCTATCGTAGGGAGCCGGAAACGTGAGGTGGGTGGCTGGATGAGATTACTCTGCCAGGCTCAGAATTGAGGAGGGAGAGAGAGAAGAAAAGGAAAGACAAGAGAAAATAAAGGGCATGAAGTATAGATAGTGTGAGCAGATAGAAAGGGTTACTTGTAGATAGCGGATGAGCTGCTTGTCGATAGTTCAGCAAAGAACAAGATTGCCCTAAACATCATTGATCAGCCAAAACACTAACACCATGTCTTGCATACTGTGCAACAATATACAGTCATCTACATTTACAGCATTTGGACAATGTAACTTACACTTTGATCATTTTTACACAGGTAGGTGAAGGTAGAGTTAGGAGTCTTGCCCAAGGATTTTTATTGGCATAGTGTAGGGTACTTGCCTAGACAGGGGATTGAACCCCAGACTAAAGCATGGAAGGGGGGAGGTCTTACCCATTACAGTATACCAAACACCATAAAGCTGATCTTTAAAAGTACATCACTTAATTGAAAACAGAAGCAGCAGCACCCTTAAGTCAGAATTTTCTCCATACTTCATTCATTTTTATGGGTTACAGTAATTCATACAGTGTCAAACGTGACAGATTGCTAATTGGTGTGGTGAACGCCCCCATTACTTGTTAGCTGCACTAACAAAACTGCTGTGCAAAACTAAAAAAGCAAATATTTAGACAACTAAGATGTATCGGCTAATCATATACATTTTGCATTTTCTACTATGACTTTAATCATTAGTGTCAAGTTACAGAAAATTTTTCAAGAAAATGAAGGATCTAAGCTAATTCCTGGTCGCTCCTGGGTGTTCTGTAACGCTGTAAAGCCTGAGTGTGAACACATTCCAATAAATTTGCAGCTTAGGAAGCAAAACAAAAAAGCCTTAAAACTCCTCCACTTTTGTTGTTTTGTCCCTTCTCCAACAGTTGTTTGTTCTGTTTATCGATTGTACCAGACGTCCTGGGGAGTAAAGCCAACCACCAACAGTCCTGCTTCCCTCTTCCTGTACCTCCTTCTGCTCCTCCTACTCTGCCTCCTCCTCCTTTGCTCCTCGTTCCCCACTTCTTCTTGCAAACTGTACTTTCTTGTTTAAATCAACCAGAAACGAGCAGCAAATGGGAGCTGCCGACCCAAAATCCCAGAGCGCCTGTGGTTTTGCACTCAGCCTCCCCAATGAAAAGGCAATTTGCGAAATTACGTGATAGAGTAATTAGATGGAAGCCAGGCTTCAGATGGTTGCCATGCAGGCACGGCGAAACGCTGGCTCTAAGTGCGAGCAGAGTTAGGCTGGCACTCAAAACTCTGAGCTTCCACTTATTTGTACACAGAGCTGGCGAACAGGAGGGAGCCTCCATCGCAGCTCGTAAAAAAGCCAAACCGCAGCGCAACACACATTCTCCTCTTCTCACAGTTTTTTAACACTTGTTTGTGGTAGAAATTAAGCTGGAAAGCAATAATCCATCCCTGCTAATGCAATTTGGTCCTAATTTAGCACCCTGTGAACACACACGAAACAGTGCCAGTAGAGGTAGGGTCTTTTCTTTCCTTGACTTATAGCAAAAAAAAAAAACCCTTGACAGCGCTGTGTTTTTGACCAGAAACAGGTGTGAAAAGTGCTATAATTCAACTCTGCAGTGGCTGAACCAGAGCCTTGTGGCAGGCCTTGGGCTCATGGCTGGACCAGCAGGAGGGGACGGGGCTATGCCCTCTTCAGGGAGTTTCAGGGTGAATTTGTTCCCCAGCAGTCTGGGAATAGTGGGAGAGGTGGAGAGCAGTGGGGTTTTGCACCCTGCCTGGTGATGATTTCCTACATTTGCTGGGCAGAATTACAGATGTTCAGCATATGACCTCGCTAAGAATCGGAAAGTACAGGAGGGTTATTGAGAAGGCTGGACTTCTCCCTTTTGCCTTAGAACAACACTGGAGGAAAGTCAGTTTGGCACAGAGGGGTAATTTTCCTTCCTTCAGTCCATTTTGATTTGCTCTTAAGGATTTCATATTAATCAAATTATCAATGTGAAAGAACATACTGTATGTTTTACATATTGTACAGAAAGCATACTGCATGTACATTGAAGTAGATATACTGAAGTACTGAAGTCTTTAGTATGTTGACATTGTCTGCTATGCTATATTATGAAGAACAACTGTAACGATGATATAGAAATTATCATTGGGTTCATGTTATATTTGCTGACTTTTAATGTTTTTTAGTATGTTATATGAAATAAAATAGTGAAAATGTTACTCTGCCTGCTTTCACAGCATCAGTTTGCCTCAAACAGAACTTCTGCTAATGTCCCATCCTGCCGTGTCAGGAAGACGGAAACCATCGTAAAACATAGTTCAGACATGGGAGCAGTTAGCCACAGACTAATCCAAGTGGCCTGCTCTAAAAGAAAAAAAAAAATATCCTGGTCATTAAGGGTCAGGGATCAACCTGGCCTCAGATACCATTAGTCATCCGTTGTTTATTGCTGGAGCCCAAAGATGTCAGCACTCTGGTCACCCATGGCAACCTCGGCAAGCCATGCAGCCCTTGGCCTGGCAGGGAGCCTTATTCTCCTCTGCTCTCAGTCTTACCACTGTGTCCTGCACAGGCCAGACCTCAGGAGACCTGGAAACAAATGCAACTTTCAAGTCCGTAGTCACCCTTCA
This sequence comes from Pygocentrus nattereri, assembly GCF_015220715.1. Classification (NCBI taxonomy): domain Eukaryota; kingdom Metazoa; phylum Chordata; class Actinopteri; order Characiformes; family Serrasalmidae; genus Pygocentrus; species Pygocentrus nattereri. Next base: position 27,338,934 of record NC_051215.1, on the reverse strand, counting down.
TTAAAAAAAAAGGCCCTAAAAATTGTTGTGAGCCAATTTTAGTTGTGAGCGTGTGTTGTTTTTTCATGTATTCCTTTATAACAAGAGCAAGTCCATTCAGATTAATATTTGAAAATTGAATTTAGTGGCCTAAGGTCTCTGGTTATTTCCTAATTTCATCTAAGCACCCAGTCAGTACTGGAGGCGCCACCAAATTAAAAGCTTCAAGGGGTTTCACAGACAAGGAGGAATGGATGGACGAGCTTTCTTCATGCTGTTTATTGTGGTTTATTTTTTTATAAAAAAAACTGTACTTCTCCAGTACAGTTCTATGTGAGTTCCTTTATTGTTTATGTTGTTACTATTTGTTGCAGTGGACCAATCCTCTGTCCTCAGCTTTATCTGTTTAATGCAATGACTTGATGCTTGTTATGAAAGTTAATGTCAAAGAAGAAGCAACCAACTCAGTTTTGGAGCGAGGGCTGCCAGTTGAGAATGGGTGCCCCTCCACCTCCCACACCTTGTAATGAAAACATCATCAATTACCCCACTGACAGGCCCCTGGGATGTGGGGCAGGCAATTCTTTGGGGCTGTTCTTTGTGGATGGATGCCCCTTCCTCCCCCCAAACCCCTCCTGGAGAGGGAGAGAGCGAGAAAACTGTGTGTATCCATCATTGGCAAGCCTTCCAGCCTGACAAGCTAAAGGCATTGGTGTGTCTTTTGAAGAATGGGCTGAATTGGCAGGCCCCGCATGGGCCGACGGCAGCCGATGGACGCCTCCCTGTCACCGGTGACGGGGCTTTTCTCCGGCCATCTGTGCCATGATTGATGAGCGGGACACTGCCGAGGCTTTTCTTTGCTTCAAGTGCAGCGTCCCAAACATCAGCTGCACCTAAACGTTAATCACCATCAGGCTAGTGATGAAAAACGGTCTGTTACATTGACTCCTGTCCCTCTTTCTCTTTCTCTGTCTGTCTTTCCTTCTATCCCCCTTGCATACTAGCTTTGCCCTTTGTCTTTAGCGTCCCTCAAGGACAGTTAACTTTTAATTCACATAACCTCTGAACCACTCAAGAACTGCTGGCCCAGACAAAAGTGTGGCGTCCATGGCTGTTCTCCAACCGGCCCGCCTCAGCACTCCTCAAAATCTGACAACTTTATAATGTGGAAAGGGTCAGTCGCCATTGCTGCCAAGCCGCAGCAAAAGGCCAGTTTTCCTACACTCCATTTCCCATGACTGTCCAGGTGGGCTTAACTAAATCCCACCCTTTCGGCTTGTTAATGTTCTCTTCTGGGCCTGCTATTGGGTTTCATTATCTGCGGCATGTGAAAATTCAGCGGGCCTGAGAGGGCGGCCGATGACTTTTGCATATAAGAATGGAGTAACCTTGCTTGGCTTGTTCCTAGCATACCGAGCAGGCCAGGCTGGGTGTTGCAGACCACTCAGGATCACCCTGTGCTGGTCAGTTCTGGTTTCTTTGCAGAACGCAATGAAAGGCCCAGTCAGCACATGCTCCCTAGGGGCAGCTTGGAGGCCGGGCATGGAGTTCCCCCACCACACCTCCACAACTCACCAAAGCCAGCCCAGGACATCCTGCTGAGACAGTGGGCTGCAGTCCTAGAGCCTGCCAAGTTCTGAGGATCTAAATGTGTTCTGTGAGGGGTATTCTCTGTAACAGTTCTGGTTCAGCATTGTTTGGCGATTTTCCTAAACTCCACTACTCAGTTATAAATCTTGAGTACTGTTGTCCAATATTTTAGTAACTACCATGAGGTTATTATGTAAGATGTGTGGATATAAGAGTGAGGAAGGGAAGCCTGTCCCCAACAGCAAGTTTAATGGGTTTATTCTCTTTAAGGAAAATAACATACTCATGCTCTATAGTCTGTTTGAGAATAAAGTACCCATGGTCAGTAGTCTTGGTGTGTCAACGTATTGCAGCACAGTCGAAACATTGTGTCATTGAGAGTGGCTTATACAGCATTGGTATTTGCAGATTATGGCAAGTGACTTAACCTTATTTAAGGGGCAGATGAGGACACAGGGTGCATAAGGAAGAAAAACCTAGGTAAGGAGGGATTGAGGTGAAACAGTCCTATGTGCTCTTTTACAGCGGTGGTTTCTGGTCCTGGTCCCAAAGTGCATGAGCTATGCACATTTTACATTTACATTACATATATTGATTTGACAGCTATATTCATCTAAAGTGACTTGCAAGTACAGCAAAAACAATCCAAGTATGCAGCGATTACAAGAGCTGTATTCAACTTGTCTATGTGGTTTACAGCAGGGAAGGCACCAAAACATGCAGGGCAGGGATACTTTAGGGCCTCTGCTTTAGAGTACACTGTCACATATTTGGCATGTAACATATCTGTTACAGAGGGGCTTAGGTTGAGCCTACTCACCTATTCAGAGCAGAGTGGAGGCCTGTTGATGGTGTAAATGCTGTCAGTTCTCACTGTCCAGTGTGGGCACAGGCCCACTGCACACAGGCTGTTTTTGCCTGGTCTATAAAGCAATCTGCACTGCTTGGGGATCTTTCCGTCTGTAGTCAGCAGCTCAATACCTTTTACTTACAGCAGCTGCAGCTCATTCCCCCACAGAGCACTGCTCCAGCAGTCTGCCCCAGATAAACTCGGCGCTCTTAGTGCATGTGTGTATGCCTGATGGATTAAATGGTGGCAGAGATGTGGTAATCAGTTTGCACATTTGCTGAACTAATTCATCAATTCAGTTCCTCCTTTTTGTAGTCTCAGTCATGCATGCTGCTGTGAACTCATTGTGCTTTTCATCCTCAAACAAGCACCACTTCAGGAGGAGCCACTGCCATCATTCGCACTCTCTGTCTACCAGAAAAGCAGCAGCGCAACTGGTTGGTGGAATTGGCAGTTCATCAGAAATAAGCTTGTACGCTCTCTTAAACGCTGTCAAGCACAGCAAGGCCAGTGCCATCCAGTCTCTGTGACTGGGAGAGAGTGAGAGAGTGGTCAGGCGAAATCCGTGCAGGGAATTTTATAGGTCGGTCGTTAGCCATGCTATCTTGGTCGAGAGATAAATTAAATGATTTTATGCCATCGTCTGTAAGTGCATAAATTGTTTAATGGACCCAGCAAGGCCCGACCATCAGAGCCGAGACCCCTTTTAAAACTGCTTGCGCCTTAGCAGCCATCGATTTCTCAAGGAAGAGAACAATGGAGGGAAGCATTCTGAGACACTTTACTCTGCCAGATTTGTCACATTTATCCTAACTTCACCCAAGAGCTGGTGCGCATCAAGGCATTTGAGGTGGATTCTCTCAGAGTGGATCCTGTCCTTGTCCGTGGCACTGTGCATGGCAATAAGGGATGCATGGCTGCGTGGGCACTACGCTCAAAAGACCTGCTGATCCATGTCATCCCCATGGAGATGCAGGCAGCAGCGCAGGGATCCACCCCTGCTGTGTGTGTGGTGCGGTGCAAGAGTGTGCATGTGTCATGTGTCTTGCACCAGACCTGGTTCCATTTCATCTGATTAAATCCCCAAACAGGCTAACGGTAATGGTTAAAGCACTACCAGGTAATGTGCTTTTGTGGAGAAAGGGATGGTCAGCAGGCTCATTTTTTTCTTCTACGTTTCTCTGTTAACGGCGGAGTGTTTTAACCGCGGTGGAAGAGGAAGAGCACAGAGGCAAGGCGATGCTCACTTGTTTGTTACGACAGATTAAGTCATCGATTTGTAAAAGCTGTGCACTGATGGGGAAGGCCTTCTCTCCCGTTTATGGAGAGAGATAGAGGCTGTGGTGGGGAGTTGAAAGAAAGGAAGGGAGGCAGAGAGAGAGTAGAAGAGAGATACGCTATCTCCCCACCCTCATTTTTTTTTCCTTTTCTTTTTTTTGCCTCCTTACAAGGAATGGGCATACGGGAGCAATTGTAAAATACCCTTACCTTCTTTTAACTCTTGTTCAGCCATGACCAAGTTTTCCCTTCCCTGCAGGCTTTCCCGTGAACATTAATTAAATTGGTGAGGGCAAAAGGGTAATTATGATAATAACATAATATCGTGTGGGTTATTAGAATTTGCCCCCCCCCCCCACCTCAAAAAAAAAAAAAAAAAAGACAGAAAAACGGCTTACTTTGAGTATCACATTTCAGAGGCATTAGCTAAAGAATAATTTCCTTGAAAGTAAAAGCACTGGAATAGTATCCCTGGTCAAGGTGCAATACGGTAACCTGATTCTGTTACCATTTAACGCACCATGAGTTCCTGCACCTCAGTCCTCCCCTGCACCCTGCTCCAAGCCTGATTTTGGCAAGGAGGGGCGGGGAAGAGAACAGACTCTGTGTACCCAACCGCGTCTTAATAGACCTTTGTAGTGCTGCTTTGCATTTTTTTCTCGCCCCTCTTGACAATAGCCAAAACAACAATTTGTTTTTCCTCGTGAGAGAATGCAAGCTTGGCTTTTGCATATTCAGGTAAACTGCTCTGTGGCTGCTTCCCTCTCTCTTTCTCTCTATCTTTCCAGAGCTGTGGGACCGACTGTAGTTGTGTGGCTGTTGCCCATCTCTGGTGGTACCTGCCTTCCCTGGGCGTTGATCCCCTCTAGCCCTTATATTAGCGTCTTGTTGCCCACCTCCAGCTGGGGTTTGGCCTGCCTGAATTGCTTTTGAATCCCCCTCCCCCTTTAAATAGGCTGTAATTACAAGCTTAAAGAGGTTTAGTGGTCCAGTAAACTACATAATCACCCCCTTGAATTAGTCCAGGCTCATCAGCTGCAGACCAGCAAGCTCTCAGTTGGTGTTTCCAATGCGAGCCCCCCTCATATTAGCCTGTGGCTGTGAGCAGCAGGTGTGGAGCAACACACATCCCTTTTAAACACAGACTTCCTGCCCCACCGCTGGGCTGTAATGACAATGAAGAGGAGGCAGGCTCTTTGCCCTCACTGTCACTTCAGGCTGATCTCAAGTCAGTGCTAAACTTCATGGTGCTGGAATTCACAGAGCCACCAGCTTGTAAAATATACATCTGCTCAGCGATATGTAAAACCATTCAAATGTTCCCTACCGCCTCCAAATGAAGTGGTCCTCAGTTCTCCTGCTGCTCTAATCCTTTGTTATTCTCTGCCTGTCACATTTTACATATTATATGGGTCATTACTGCAGGTCTATATTTGATGGTGTAGCATTTTCTCCTGGCTTATCCAATCATTGAAGACTTAGAGGTTTACTCTAGTACAGTTGAATCTTATGCGGCTTAATCCAGCCCACGCCAGTGCTTTAATTGTAGACACATTTTCCCCAACTGAGTCCAAATCGAGTGGATGTATTCCCTCCCCATAGGCACCACTGCACCCCCTCGCCCTTAAACCAACAAAAGATGTTTTTAACGCAAGGAAACTAATTAAAGCACTGAAGACCAGATTTGACACATCTCCCTCTTTTTATCTCCAGGACAGATTAAATGACAAAAAAAGTGCTTCCATGGGTGAAATTTCTCCAGCTTTTCCTGGTTGTAGAACAAGGCTTTCTAAAAACAGTGGCTGTGAATTATTCATGTGCCGGCTTTGTGTTGATTTAGCTGGTTGTGAACCTCATGTCTCTCTCCTATGAAAGATACTCTTCAGCATTCTCACTGCTACGAGTGAGCCAGGCAGCCCGCACCACCCCGCCAGGGCATCTTAAACCCTAGCCTCCAGTTGTTTTCTGAATGTAAGAACCCCCCCCCCCCCAACTTCAACTACACTCACATGCATATACACACTTTTGTTGTTTTCTCTTTCGTATCAGGATCTTAGGAAGAAATTGGGTTGCAAAAGCTTTGTGCTGTTATTTTCTTTCCCCTTACTTTCCTCTCTCCTCTCGCTCACCCCCCCCTCTCCAAAGCCTGTTTTGTTGCTGTCTAACGAGGGCCAGGACTGTGCATTTATGCCACCTACACAAAAAAGGAATTTGTGGTGGCTTTGGTCTCTGAGGGATATCTCAGAAGACTTGATAGTAACTAAATATGGCTTCTTCTTCCAATAGTGAAAGGCTAGATAGTAGAGTCATGGTACCATGCAGCAACTCTGTGACTAAGGCAACAATAACCGCACAATTCCCCTGATGGAATGACTAGTCTGTATGCAGATGTTGGAGGTAATCTCTGCTCCTCCTTGCCAGGCTGTCGTAGGCGGTGCTCTGGGCCTGGCGAGCACAGCATTAGCACTGGCTCAGTTGCTGGTGGGGGAACAGTAAACTTCAGCCTTAATCCTGTTTATTCAGGAGCCCATACCGCAGGCAGGAGGGAGCCTGTTCCTTTTCCCAGAGAGGGAACGCCTGAGATGGGCTGTTGATATGATATGGAGGACACCCTGGCCAAAAAGGCCCGTGGATTCTGCCTCGGGCATTCTTGAGGGGCAGCTCGGTTTCCATGGGGATTAGGACCATGGAATACAGAGGTGAGGTAGCAGCAGGAGATCCAGCTGAAGCAAACCCATTGCAGAGCTACGCTCAAAGGGCCTACTTTGTGACCTTGGCTGTCCATGAACTGCCTGACTGGAAAACAGTTCCTCAGTACATGCTATGCTGTTTCTTGGCAGTGCGGACAGTTAGTGGAGATGGTGACCTAAGCAGGGTGATATCAGCTTCTTTTTCTTCTGGATCAGAGATGCTGCAGTTGAAGCATGCTTTTTCTCTTGTGTTCCATTATGTGGGAGAATCATAAGCAGCAATGTCAGCACACACTCAATTTTATTAAGTTAATCTTGTGCTGAAAGCCTCTTTAATCCGAATCACACAAGATACAGAGAAGTGTTGCCTTAAATAGAAAAATGATAATAACACTAATGCGTATAATGAAGACCGCAGTCAGGAGGGTGGAAGGGGGGCTGGGTGGGTTGTGGCTGATTGTAATTAACTGGTTAAATGGGACACCAAAAGAGATGTCCACCATTAGCTCTAGGGAGGATGTCTTTATTCCGCCAGGCCCGGCCAGCGCTGAGTGTTGACTGAGTGAAGAAATACGTCCGAAAAAAAGAAACTTCCGAAATCGCTCTCCCCTCGGACTGAGCCGGAGGATTCCAGATGCTGTTGTGATACGAAGCAAGACTGGAGCTGGTCCAGACCTTCTTCTTCCCAGCACATATAATTCTACTCAACTACACCCACATAGACACAAAACAGTAATCCAAAGTATGGCCTTTTCAAAAGCACCTCATGTTAATAATAGCATCAATAGCATCCCTCATGTTAAAGGCGATCAGTCCTACTGTTACCTCTTAAATCTTTTCACCGTGAAAGTATTTGACTTCCCTTTTAGAAATATCCCTCAGAAATATCTCTCCTCTTCATATCTGACCTACATTCAAAGACTACTTCACTGTGCAGCATGGCATTGTGGGTAAGGGCAAGGGAGCAGGCTGGGGTCAGAGGAGAGCAGGGTTTATATCTGAGTCTGCTTTTCACGGAGAGAAGGGGAGGGGGGGTTGGTCTCTTATCTCTCTGATAGAGCCTGCACTCTACACTCCACCCTAGCATGCTCTGGATGAAGAGGCCATAGAGGAAGCAGGCTTTGAAAGTCCAGTTGGTGCTCTACTACTTTCTCTCTCTCACACACACACATAAAGATAAGATTCATGACAGTACAAAAACGCGCAGGGAGGACACTATTCTTCTGGCATGCGTGGCTGCAGACGGGCTGGAAATTCTGATGAAAGGAGTAGTATATTTGGACAAGACATATCATTAAGATAGGCGGAGGAAAAGTAGGGAGGATGCGTCGAAATTTTCCATCTGTTCTTCAGCCGCTATTATTGCGTTCTCACAAAAAAAAAGCGACGAGGCCTGAGAAAACACTTCTCACCCAGTCCTGCTTGCCAAGAGGATTAAAAATACCCAGGCTTTCTCAGGCTGTAATAAAAAATCATTTTGGTCGGTTTCGTTTTAAGCAGATTTTAAATCATGCTGCTTTTGACAACTAGTGATAATTTGGCATTTGGAGGCCAGAAAAAAAAAGAAAAAACTCTTCTTGAACAAATGCAACCATACTCCAGGAATGCTTTGATATAATAGAATATGTCAGTGGCCATGAAATCGAATGTGTGTTGGGGGGTTGTGGGGGTGAATGGGCGGTGCTTTAAGGATGCAGTGTATGGAGAGGGAAATCTAGAGGTGTGAGCAACAAGGAGGACCCATTTGGAACACGGGCATTAAAACACCATGGGGAGCATGGGTAATCAGGGGCCTAATGAGTGCTGTTATTGAGCTGTGTAGTGCAATCCCTCCCCTCCCTTAAATCACCCAGCCTGCCGAGCCTTGTGACTCTAGATCTGTGGCTCTGTAGGTGTGGTTACCTTGGAGTCATTGTGCCAACAAAGGCGAGGTACTTGTTACACCACACAGAATGTTTCCAAGGTACCGCTTTAGCTCTTATGAAGAAAAAGGAGAATACTCTCAATATGTGCTAGCTATGACCGTGCCAAACAGTTTGGATACTGTTTGTGGATGGAGTTGATGCTTAGTCAGCTTAAGAAGCTTTTTGTGAAGGTTGGGGTTTAGTCTTCTTATGGATATTTTTTTTGTTCCATTGGGCTGTTTTACTGACATCATCAGACTGAATTCCATTGTTTTCCCTCCTTCTCTGTGAAAAAGCAAGAAATCCCACTCAGTCAGTATCTTCTGAAGTTACCCATATGTTGTCTTATAATGCGGCTGCCCCAGTTTCTCCCACACATCTCACTGGACCTCATAGTAACTGGAGTTGGAGTAGCCATGGAGTTGGTGGCAATACTAATGTCACAAGCACAAACTAAACTTATCATAAAATTCACCTCACTAGGTGTTCCCTCTACAGCTGTCAATCGTGATGAGTTTCAGTCTAATAATTGTTAACTAGTGTGACACTGATAAAGGAGATCCGAAGATGAATCCCGAGAAGAAGTGTGGTCCCTCAGTCTGCGATCTGGGCTGTCCATGGTGATGGCGCCAGTCCAGCCCTGTAGCAGGAGCTTGTGTGGGCCAGCCGGCTGTAGAACAGGCTGCATTTGTGCTGTTGTTTAGCCTCTGGCGTGGCCTTCCCCGAGTTTGGTCACGAGGCCCCCCACTCCCACCACTGTCCCCTGCCTGCAGTACGGTTCTGCCCCCATACACAGTGGTGCTGATCCACCCACAAACCACAGCTCCTCTTTAATGGCACACAACTTTCTTCCCTCTCCAGACTCACTAAACAAAGTCCCAGCTTTAACCTGGACTCCAGATAAGATGTATTCACAACCTTTGTGGGACACCACTGTGTTATATTGGTATCAGAAAGTGGATGTCCTCCTGTTGGAACATTAGGGATCAGATGACTAGATGAATGCTGTTTTCTCACATACTTTACCCAGGCCACAGTTTAACACAGAGCTCAGTATTGTGATCTGATAGAATTAGCCAGGTCCCCGGATATAAACACTCAAAAAAAGCCACTCAAAAAGTGGCTAGAGGCGACTCTGCAATTATAACTTTCTGCATGAAATTAGCCACAGTTTGTTCCAATTACCTACAATCAGATCACATGGAAATGACAGAGAGCAATAAGAAAACAGCTCCCTTTCTCCAGAGTTCCCAGTAAACAAATGCCGAGCAGCATGGAGCGACATAAAAGACATTCCAATTTATTACACTCGCAAAGAAGACGACAAGTTGTGGAGCCAAAATGTTTCTATATGTCTTTTTCTACATTAGAGGGCTCCTCATCATTTAATTTAACTTTTTTTGTTCTCCAGGCCTTTGCACAGTGCATTCAGCATTTGTATCTGTGGAATCATGCTATTTTTTGTGCCGTTGATCTTTCAGACAGCATTTTATCTCTGCAAACTCTTATTTTATACCACTAAGGTTAGCATTTTTCCACACAGTGGTGTGTTGTGGTCTTTGTAGAGCTTGTTGTTTCCCTGTTTAACTTGATGACTCCACATCTTTTAGCCGGTACTAACCTCTCAGTGTGGGTTAATCCATGGCAGGCTTGGGCCCTGGTAATGGTTTTAGAAGAACTGGATCTGCCAGCACAGCATGGGGCTGCCCACTGACCCGCTCAGGGGCTAGAGGTCTCTGAGCCCACCGTTCTTATTATGTCAGTGGAGCAGAATGGGGGGAAAAGCAGCGGGGCACATGAATGGAGAGGGGGGGTCATTCCTGTGCCCTGCTTTCTATAGGTCAGTGGTTCCCAAATCCTGGTCCTGGAGATCCCTCGCCCTGCACATTTTAGTGTTTTTCTGCTCTAAAAGAAGCATTTCAGCTCAAGACGGGCTTGTTAATTAGCTGATCAGTTGAACCAGGTATATTAGAGATGGGATATGCCAGTATGAGCAGGCAAGGGGTTGGAAAACAACTGCTGTAAGTGATGCAGCATGGAGCTTCACTTTCTGTCTAGAAAAACTGTGCTGTGCACACCGTACTCTGTCCTCTGCTCCTGCCATTTTACAAGGCTGGGCCCTCGGCGCAGGCCAGCTTGCGTTATTCATGACCCACACGTTGTTTAGCCTTCCAGCCACCAGGTTCCACACCAACTGCTGCCCTACTCTTAATATAAATCTTTACATGCATTTGAACTGGTGAAACAGTTCGAATCAAGTGTTCATTTCCCAGCACCACTGTTGTCCACATTGTTGTTATTATAAGATCTCAACTTCCTAATGAGAACAGCCTAGTACAGTGCACAGATAGAAGGATGGAAACAAAGTGAGATTTTAGAAGGTCTGGTCTGTATTGCGGGGCAAAGATGGCATTAGAAATCCCTCCTCCATCACGTATTCACGACAGCGCAGCTGGGGGGAGGCGGCTGGAATAAATTGGAGTGGGCTTGTACGGCACAGCACTCTAATTAATGTTTCTGTTTCTACACTTCACTTAACTTTATAATTGGCTTGCCTTTTTCGCTGCCATTAATTACACGATTTCATATTCCATTAATGACTCTAAGAAAGAGACACACCTCGCTTTTTCACACTAATTAACAACTGCTTTGCCACTTTTGCCTCTCAAATGTGTGAGCGCTGCCTCCCTCCTGCATCTCAGCCCCTTGCCAACAAACACATTCATCATTAATTGATTTATTTATGATATTTCACTGTTTTTGTGTCTGTCTTTTTCCTGCAGCACCCCTACCCATCAGAAGAACAGAAAAAACAACTGGCACAAGACACCGGTCTTACCATACTACAAGTGAACAACTGGTAAGTCAATTGTACCTTTTGTGTTTACATACAATCAATAGCCTTGCCTGTGGCAAGCAGCTTCTAATGATTCGAATGAATACACTACCCACCCCTCCACCCCCATCGCCTGACCTCCCTTCCCTTTTCTCTCCCACTTACCGCCTCATCTGCTTCCAAATCAATCCACCCAAAGCGCCGCTAGGATTTTTCCAGCCACGGTATGAATCTAATAGGAATTCCCATGAGAGAAGCGACTCTCACACGTCTCTTTAAACCCTCTTCCTCAAACGACCGAAAATGCGTACTTTCACTCTGACTGCTACTCCAGAAACATCAATGTCCAAAACCCTAATATTCATCAAATAGAAGACAAAACCATTACTATTACCACACATAGCATGTAATGCTTGATTTGGGGCACAGTAACACTTTTAGAAATAAAGGTTCTGTGTAGGTACATTTTCATTCATCAAGGTACAAACAACGTAGATCTTCCCTCAAAGGTACGACAGTGGTTTTAAGATCCGATTGTGAACCTTAATTAGGTTTTTCCTTGTGAAAAGTATGTATTTGTACTTTTTCATAACCAAATGTTTTAATACAGAACAATAAAATTAAAGTCAATACAGTTTAGAAAATATAATTTCAACAGATTGTGGTACAGTTTTGTTCCCTGACTAAAGGTGCTGACTTGCACCCTTAATGGTACCACCCCAGTGACAAGAAGGGCACTGCCCCAGTGATAGTTTCATACCTTTTTTTGGAGAGAGTACAGCCTTCTTTTCTTCTCTTGTGGTATCACATGACAAACGGAGCTCTTTGTGTTTTACTAACTAGCTCCTTTGATTCCCCCATTTCCCACTGCTGAAGCACTATAAACTTTGGGGTGAGCTTTTGCCCTCGGTTCGTATGTTAGCAGAGACTGCTATCAGTACGTACTTACCTTTATTAGGCGTGTCTAATGAATGGCCTGAGATAGACATGGGTAGGCTGCTGAAACTGAGTCCAGGCAGCGCTTTTGATGTGAGCCTTGTAAAAACCTATGACACATGCTTACTTTCCATAAGGTTGCAAGGGACTAACATGAAAGTCCCCACCTCGGCCTGTGCGAATGCTTTCGGTCTTTATTTTATAAGTGTCAGAGTTTAATATTGCCAAGCTTCTGATTACATGCCCTCATTCGTTTTGCTGAATAAACTGGGCCTTGATGTAGGCTGCACCTACATGTAACAAACCCTCTCTAGCTGTGGACAACAGAACTCAGAGCAGAGTGAGGGAAGACGTATTAACAGCCATTACACCAAATGTGATTTCTGACAACATAATCCCTGCCATTGTTCAATTTGGTACCTTGGAGACAATGGGCTATTCACAATATATTTGCCATTGGAGGATTAATTTACACAAGTGCTCTATCGGCAGGGCGCAGCCTGAAAGACGCAAGGGAGTATTGTTGGGGTTATCAATTTCTGTGACCTCACAGCAACCCATGGGAGATCAATTCTTTCGGCCACATTAAGCACTGGAGAGCAGGCAGGACGCACAGGCAGTCACATGACCACACGCCCTGTTTTAACCCTGTCACTTTGGTTGGCGTGCTGGGTGGCTTTGGTTGACGGTGGAACAATAGCAGCTCAAACAGTGTGTGTGTGCTTTTGCGCACGTGTATGTGTGAACGATGAGTCGGGGGTGGTTAATCTAAGAGGTATTAACTGCTAAACCCTGCATGCTGAGATCTTTCTGCTCCCTCACATATTGTGTTCCGCTGCATGCATGTGTGTGTGTGTGTGTGTGTGTGTGTGTGTGTGTGTGTGTGTGTCCACGGCAACAGAGGGAACATGGACAGTGTCCGAGAGAGATAGAGAGAGAGACATATCATGGGTTAGCAAGAGGGATCTGTTGCTTCATAGGCCTGCTGCACCGTTGGATGTTCACCATTGGGTGTCTCCATGGCAACCCCTGGTGATGTTACCTCCTGACCCACTGATTTTAAGAGGCAATATCCTGAGCTGTGATTCTATTTATCAGGCAAGTCAAAACACAGGGCCAACACGGCTTGGAGCAGCAGAAAACAGAGTGATGAAATTCATCAAATAGAACGAGCAACGGCAGCCTCTCCAGATAAAACCAATGATACCTCTCCTGCACAAACATGCACATTTTATTGACTCATCTCTCAGTCTGCATCATTTGAAAACTGCAACATAATACATATCAGTCCTAATCACCAGACTGCGCTTCACTGTCAACACATTCATTATTGTTTTCTAGATCCTAGTCCGATTCAAGTCAGTAGTGACCATGTGGGGGTAAAGAAGAGATCACTTCGGGGGGAGGGGGTGACAGCCATTCTTAAAAAACCCTGCTCCTGCAGACTTGTTAACACGCATGTAGGCCTTCATTATTGATGAGGGTCCCACGAATTGTCGGGCTGGAGATTAAATAAAAATGCTAAAGGGCGTGCGGGGCGCAGATCGCTCATGAATTATTGGCACAAAACATAGCGTGAGGGAACGCTTCCAATCTGGATTTTCATATTCTGAAAAAAAGAAAGAAAAAAATCTGCACTTGCATGCATTGTTAAGGCACCGTGCAGCATTTGCGTAGTTGTGCTGTAGGCGTTTAAAATCTGAATTAAAAACATTGCTCATATAAGAACACACAGGCAGACATAGTTTTAGTCACACCCATGTGCACAGCCTTATGCTCATATGAGCAGGGTACGCATGAGCGCACATCGCTGGGCTGAAGACAGTCGAGCAGCGAGTGGAGAATGTGGATTGACTACAAGGTCTATTTTCAGCGGCTGCGATCAGGTTGATTTACTAAGATGCCGTTTTCCGATACAGAAGGTACAGACTGCAGCCGCTACAGTGACTCGCAGAGGAAAACAAAGCTCGGAGAGAAGAAGGAGGAGAGAGAGGGAGAGAGAGGGAGTTTTAGTCTCTGATGATAAGAGAGCGAGTGTTTGCTCTCAGAACGCTCCATAAAGAGCGCTGATGTGAAATCAATGGGCGGGTCATCGGGTTTCGCCGTGTCCAGTCCTCCCTTCCTGGCGGAATTTAATAATGCCCTTAAAGATGGTGTTTAAACCTCAGGGATGGATTGTTTTGTCAATAAGGCGGCTTTTATGAAAGTCTTAAAAGCATGGAGAGAAGTGTGGCGGGGCTACTTTAGAGAAACAGCGTCCACACAAGCCCCGGATCAGGTTTCTCCGCCTGAGAGAGAGAAAGAGGGAGGGAGGGAGGGTGAGAGAGAGAAGGAAGGGAAAGGGATTGGGTGTAAAGAAATAGAAAGAGAGAGAGAAGGGAAAAAAGGAGAGAAGGGGGTAAGAGAGAGAAAGAAGGAAAAACGACAAGAGAGAGAGGAAAGGGAGTGAGGAGTCTAAGAAAAGAATGAAAGAGAAAGGGGGAGATAGAAAAAATAGAGAGAAAGGAAAGTGGGGGATGTAAGGAAAGATGGAGAAAGGGAAGGGGAAAATAGGGAGAGAAGGGAAAAAGGTGGGAGAGAAAAGCAAGGAGAAAGAGGAAAAAGACAAAGGAATAACTGAGAAAACTGTAAGGAGAAGGAGAGATGGGAAAAGGGGCAAAGATTAGGGAAAGAGAGAGAGAGGGGTGAGAACAAGAGAGAAAAAGAAGGGACAGAGAAAAAAGGGGGAGAGAAAGAAGAGAGAGAGAGAGAGAGAGAGAGAAAGAGAGAGGGAGAGGAAGTGAACATGACCCACCACCAAACCACAACACAAACACACTTACTCGGTAATTAACAGTTTTATTTTTTTAATTGTTATATATATCAATAGGGTCCAAAAGTCTGAGAGCACAGTGGAAATGTGGGAGTTTTTTTTATTTAAACCAGGAAAACAACAGAACAATTCAGAATGTTTACTTTAACAAGTAAAATGAAGTAGCGCTGTTAAAGATTCCGCACTAATGTTTCTAAGTGACTATTCAAATTTCAGCTAATTTGTGACACTGATCGTGTTAAGGCCCTAATCCCTTCTACTGAAGCTTGTGTTCAGCTTGAGTCAATAAAGCAAAAGGGGGACATACTGTACCACGTACAAAGAAATTCTAACATTCATGTAAATATTTCAAAGATTGTACTTTGGCAATGTATTATGCTGAGAATAGAATTTGTAATGAAAAACTTTGTATTAAATTAGAAACATATGCAGAATTAAAGCATTTTCACTCATGGTCTAGTGGACTTTTGTACCTCATTGTATATATGTCGTATATATGTATATATATTCCTTGTCTATTACAAAGAGAGAGTGAGAGAGAGCTAGCAAGAGAGAACTGGATGACTGGCATGCTTCATCTCCTTGACAGCCAGGCCCGCCCATGCTAAAAGCAGTTGAAACTTGTTCTGAGTAAGCTATGGCTGATTGCTCCATGCTCAGAGTGTATTCTTTGGCAGGCTTAGAGGGAGAACGTGACCCTTGACCCAGTGGGTATCTCAAAGAAGTGATACACCACTTTATGGCTGCAGAGAGAGAGAGGGAGAGAGAGAGGGAGAGAGAGAGGGAGAGAGAGAGAGAGAGAGAAGGAGAGAGAGAGAGAGAGAGAGAGAGAGAGAATGTGTGTAGGTTTTGCTAGAGCAGTTGTTTCAAACACTAGTTGTTCATATTTTGCTGTTTGCTCTAACATGCCCACGTTAATGACAGTGAGGGGGAACAAATATTCAGTCACTGTGTTTTTGTTATTTGATATACTTCTAGTTTTTATACCTACTTGAAATTCACACAGTATCTTTTGATGTTGTCCTTATAAATATAAACAAAAAAGTGTGTAAGCAAAAAAAAATGTATTTAAAAGGTGAGATTAATAGGAAAAAAAGATTTCACATACCACAAATTAATGACGTTAGGACTGCTGCAAAGCAGTTGTTGAGAATTACAATTTTTAGGTTTCTATTGTAAGAAGTAATTAGCCTTTTGCAGAATTGTGGTTCAATCAGTTGTGTCCCATTCATCTTGGCAAACTATCTTCAGTTAACCAAGGTCACGAGGGTCCCTCAAGTGTGATGAACCTGCAGTTTCAAAATCCTTATCTTGAGTTATTTTGGCTTTAAGTTTGAGGTCGTTGTTTTGCTCAAACATCTATGTTCTCTCTGAGTTTCCTGGCTGATGAGATCAAATTCTCTGGTACTAAATCCCAGTACAGCGTTCCATTCATTGTTTCCTTTGATGACATGTAACACCCTGTGCTGTGTGCAGAGAAGCAGCCCTGTATGATGATGCTCCCATGCTCATAATTCACTGTGTCAGAAACCAAAGCCAAAAAGTGCTATTTTTTTTTCATCTGGCCAGAGGACATTGTTCAAAAATGATGGGCTTTGTCAAAGTCAGGAGTTACAACCCAAATGTTCAGAAGAACCATTTTGTCCTTTCAACAAAAATTAAACCACCTTGGGAGCCACAACATTTTATGTCCATTTTACCATCTTGGCTATAAATATATCTCAGTATGTGCTAATGCCCTAGTATAGGATAAAAACTATAATAATGAAAACATAGACTTATTTGCTCTGCTTTAAGCTCAGCTATAGCTGCTTTTCTCACATCTCCAGCAGGAACCTTTTCATCAAATGTAGAGCCGTTTCTTATAAAATGTCTCTCGGCGTTTGACTTTTTACGTGACTGAAGTCAGCTTATCATTCACCAGCTTCGTTTGAATTTTCCCTTTCCACCTTAAATGCTGCTGCACCATTTAGGGTGGAACAGGAAAATTCAAACAAGAGGCTGGCAAGCGAGAAGCTGCATTCAGCTCTGCAACTTTTTCGTTTTTGACAGTTTTGCTTTTTTTGTTTGTTTGCATGTTTTTTTTCCAGTATTAAATGTATCAGGAAACCAGCAGGAGTGCACATAAATGGAAATGCGTCTGTTAGTCTCCAATTGTTCAACACTTGTCTTAAATCTCTTTGCCATTTCGTTAGCTACTAGCTAGGCGAGATTGTTGTACCTTTAGGGTTAACGGTTTGTGAATTAGCAGTTATAGGCTACATTAACTCCAGCGTTTAAGACCATTTATTGTTAAAACTGTGTTAGAACAATCAGCAGAGCTTTACTGCTGCAAAGGAGAATTATTTTATTTTTAACTACAAATTTAATTATGCTACAGAGCCGCAACAGGACAGTAAAGGGGCAACAATTTGCTGATCTCTGGTCCAAATAATTATGTTCAAGTTTTAGGCATCCATGGAGTTTTGCCTGGGTAGTTCATGGCTTATTGGTCTCTATGTAACAGCTGTTCCTTCTGCATTTTGGTCATTCTGCAAATCCTTTCAAGTGACTGTCGGTTTCTTGCTTACCTTCTCTATCACCACTCTGGGAGAAATCTTGCGTGGTGCAACTGTCCATGAACTTCATTAACTCCCAAATGCATAATATGGAACCAATTGTATTGACAGGGATGTGTGAGGTCTTGAGCTGTGGCTCTGTAGCTTTTTCCATCTGAGTGCTGTTTAATAATGTTGAACTTAAGGAAGCTCCTTCAGCCTCCATCATGACTTCTACTTACTGTGTGAAATCTTCCTGACCGGTGTCTTTCATAATGACACCAGGTGCAATTTGCACAAGAAGATTCTTTTTGTATCATTAATATCCAAAACTTAATTCATTCTAGGTCTCTTTACATGTATCTGTTTTTTATAGTTAGTTGAATAGATAGTTTAGGTCCAGAGAATATGAGCAGGACAGACTCCAGGACCAGAGTTTGAAGGCTACCGTGATTTATTTGAAGTGCAATGCCAGATTAGGTATTTTGACACACTTTAGTCACTGATTCTGAGTGTGAGCATGGCTGTACATAAACGTGTCCGTGTGTGCGCGCGCACAGGAACATAGGTCTGTGTATGTATGTGTGTGTACGAGGCGCGCCGCAGCCCGTGCCCCGCAGCAGCTTTCACACAGCCGCGCTGTCAAGGTGCTTTAGCGTGAATCTCTGTGGCCTTTCGACGAAATACCATCTCACCCCGGGGTCACCCTGCCCAACAAAAGCCATATTTACTGCGGCTCCACGCAGGCATGCCGGCCCACACTGCCCCCCCCCCCACCCCCACCCCACCCATGCCAAAAGCTGCGGGAAACTTTAGCCAGCACAGATTGATGAGTGTGGGTATTATTATTGTTTGTCTTTCTGCGCAGTTAGGCTCAGTCAGTTCTGGAGTGTTTGCTAACAATGCCATACTGGAATTTCAGCACTTGCTCAGACCTGATCTCTATCTGCGTTATGTCAACATCAGACAAGTTGGAGTGGTTCTGTGTGTGTGTGTGTGTTTGTGTGACTGGGTGTACATGTGTGCGTTCATCTGTTTGAGAGTCCATGTGTGTTTGTTTTTGAAAATGTCCTGACTTTGTTGGAAAACCAGAGGAAAACATGTTGCATTTCATTTTTTTTTGTAACTGAAAGAGCAGAAACATTCCTTTTGGTAACTAAGCTTAGGGTTAGCTTTATGATTAGGCTTAGAAAATTTGCTAAATCAAGGACTAGTCTGCCCAGTCAGAGACTAAGTCTATTACTGGTCTACACAGCATTTTCAGGAGATTCTCTATTGATAGTCCATTTCTACCTTTAGCTTTTTGTAGCAACCCATGAGTACACTTTGGTTTTGTATGTATGTATGTATATATATATATATATATATATATATATATATATATATATATATTAGAGAGAGAGAGAGAGAGAGAGAGAGAGAGAGATAATACTGTCCAGGGTGTTTTCTGCCTTCCGCCCAGTGACCACTGAGACAGGCTCCAGCACCCCCCGCGACACAGAAGGACAAGCATCTTAGACTTATATGTATATAGTCTTTTATATACAATATAAAAGTTATTCATTTTTAGCATCAAGAAAAAACAGAAAATATTTATTTAATTAACTAAATATAAAATGACTTCTTTACATATTTAGCATGTCCACTCGTTGGCTTTATTACAGGTTCTCTTCTTTTGAGCTGATTTGATCTCACACCTCCAAAGTTCAGTCTTAGAAGTTATTTGCATTTTCTGCTTCTCAGTCTTAGTAATACCAAACACACTCAGTGATGCTGAGGTCTGGACTCTGGGGTGGTCAGTCCATTGTTCAGCTTCTTTGTTTGATGTGTTCATCTCCTTTTCTCAGTGAGTTTGTTCTTGAACAGCTGCACATCCTTTCAGACCCACAGCACTGAATTGTCTTCTCACAGTGGAAGGATGGACAGAAACACCTGTGGATGTTTTCAGATCTGAAGCAGCTTGATTTTCTCCTCTCTCTCAAACATGAAAGTTTTAAGCGCTCTTTATTTGAGCGACCAGTTTTTGGTGGTCTAACAGTTCTTGCACAATTGTTATATAACTGAATCATTTTTGAACACCAGTTTAGGAGACTCCTGTTTTTTTTCACTTCATCACTGCTGTCAGAACAAAACTTTCTGTTTTTCAGTTTTTGACAGGATTTGAAAATGACTGTTGTCCTTCACATTGTGTGTAAATTTCATGATGAAAGGACCACAATAAACATCTCATAATGACTTGGAAAAAAGTCTGGTTCTGTTGACTTACATTAACAGTAAAGTATGTTTTTCCTTCTCCTGTAAAGTTACAGTTTTGGAGATATGAGTTATTGATCCAACAATAGTGAAGGGAACAGTTCCCTTGAAATGGATTATCTCATGTCTGATCGTTTCAGAAATATCTCTTAAAAATAAATCATTTACACAGCACCATTAATATGACTTCTGGTTCTGGTACTATATGTAAACAAACCGATGTGGTTGTGCACTAGTGACTGGAGGTGTTCATGCATCTGTATGAGAGTGTGCATACATACAATTTGTCCCTGTTAAGGAGGTGTTTTTTGCTCACGCAGTAATTTTTCTGGATGTATGATGCAGTTATGAGAGTTTGTGAGAGGATGTGTGAGCATGTTGTTGAATAGGGATGCAGTGAGAACCGTTCCTTTGTTTCAGAAAGACTGTCTGAGCTTGGGGATGTGTTGTATGTGCATGGACGACTCTGTGGCACTAAGTTGTAGGAGGAGATGTATGTGTGCATGTTTGTGTGCGTGCGTGTGTGTGTGTGTGGGGGGGGGGGGGGGTGCGTGTGTGTGTGTGTGTGTGTGTGTGTGTGTGTGTGCATTTGTGCAGAGTCTGTGAACCATACAAGGGTACAACCCTCCCACCCCCCCCTCTCTCACTCTGTCTTACATCACATTGAGCCCCAGGCACAGCCTACATTTTTCTTCGTTTCTCTCCTTCTCTTTTTATCCCCTCTTTTGTGGAGGAATCTACACATGAAAGACAGAGGGTGGATATGCAGGGCTGCATTTGAAAACAGCAGCTACGTTTGCACTTCTGTTCCTCAGACTGGACCTCACATTAGGCCCATAACCTCTATTTAATTTTCATTAGAGGCTCGTATCACAGTAATTGTGTCACTGTCGTAAAACCTGACTCCAGAAAAGACGTTCCAGATTTCTTACGGCCTTTACCCTTTTTTTAGGAATAACCGGAACACTCACTCAAGACGTCTCATAGTCCAGTCTTGTGCTAAACCTTAGTCTAGATCAGGGTCGGCGACCCAACTATTAAGAAAAGCCATTTTGTCCTTCCAGCAAAAATCAAGCCACTTTTATGTCCATTTTACTATCTTGGCTGTAAATATGTGTCAGTACATTTTAATATGTTAGTCTAGGCTCACAAATTTAATATAAATGAAAATCCAGACTTAGTTTACTCTGCTTTCTTCTTTAGCTCAGCTACAACAGCTTTTCGTGCATCTCTGGCAGGAAACTTTTCCTAAAGTAAAATCGTTTCTTGTAAAAAGTCTCTCAACATTCTTTTTTTTTTTTTTTTACTATTTTTTAAGTCGCTTCTCATTCACCAGCTTCTTGTTTGAATTTTTTTGTTCCACCTTAAATGGTGCCTGAGGCACCAGAATGTAACAGCTGGTCTACATTTAAGGTGGACTGGCAAGATTTGAACAAGGAGCGACTTCAACTTCGTAACTTTTTAGTGTTCGTCAGTTTCTCGTTGCAGATTAAACGTATCAGGAAACCAACTGGAGTGATTATAAACACAAATAAGTCCATCCATCTTAAATCTTTCTCTTTGACCTCTCGTTAGCTACTAGCTAGGAGAGGTTGTTTTCTGTGTTGTTACGGTGATCAGCAGTCTGTGCTTCAACCTTAAAGGGTTGATGGGTGAATTAGCAGTTATAGGCTATATTCATCCAGCATTTAAGAGCATCTGTTGCTTAAACTGAACAATCAGCAGAGCTTGATTTTACTGTAAAGGAGGATTATTATTTCAATTTTACATAAAAATCTGATTTTGCTGTGAAGCCGAAACAGGACAGTAAAAGAGTGGAGCCACATGTTGCTGACCCCTGGTGTAGAGTTATTGGTGTTGTGTAGTTACCCTTTAAATAAAAATTTTGTAATGAATGGGCGAACAGAAACTGGTCCAAAATTACTTTGTAAAACTCTTTACATTAACTTTCATTTCACTAAGAAAGTTTTCTTTTCCTGTAAAGTTACCAGTTTGGAGATGGTTTTGATCCCGACAGCAATGATGTGTAATTACTTTGCTACATAATTCCATAGTTACACAATAAATCTCATGCTCATTTTATTCACATTAATGATGCATAATGATCTCAGAAATGGCAGATATTTGCATATAACATATTTGTCGATATTTCAAACCAATATTTGATGACATTCATAGTATTCAAGAAGAGCAGAACATTTAGGTGACACTGATGACTATGCAAAAACATAAGGATTTTGTTCATTTTACTTTATATCTGAGCTTTTACTCCATTTTTACCTTCATTTTTAATTACTGGCAGCCCAGAATTCCCATATTAGTGCATCCCTAGTTTACATTTTGTATTTTTTTCTTTCCTCACACACAATAACTTATCATTGTCAAAATAAAATATCTCAGTCTTACATTTTCAGCAGAATTCTGCATTTTTCCATCAGCTGTGAGAAATAATGAACCAAAATGTAAAAGGCATTTCAGTATGCCATGGGGGATCCAAGAGAGATACAATTTTAAATCTAAAGGAAAATAGTTAAACCACGTCTAACCAGTTCTTCTGCATACATCACCATCAGAAAGTCCTACTGGTCTTTTCGCAGGCTGTCATTGGTTAATGAGCAAACATTCCTTTAAAAGGCTATATCCTTTTTTCTCATACTTTTTTTCCATGCTTCTTTTTTCCATTAAGGTCCACGTATATATTGTAGGGTTTTGCCTTGGTTCTTTTTAAACAGGTTAAACTATTTTTGTTTCTGGTTTTGTTGTTGTCCTCTTAAGACTGATACACTCCTTAGAAGAGCTCTATGAATAGAACAGTGGAGATATATATTTGAGATGGTTCTTGTAACATCACAGAAACAATTAAATAAAATGGTCTGTGTAGTTTTGATGTATGGACTATGTTCTTGAGAGTGGATGATTTTTGATGTTTTGAAATTTAATATTTATATTACATATTACTTCAAACGGCTTTCTTTGAAAAATGCCAGGGAAGCAAATTTTTCCATTATATGGGCCCTTTAAAATATGGGTGTGGATACTGGATGGGAAGTGTGAGTGTGCTGCCAGGCAGGGCTATGTGTGCCTGGTGGTGCCAGGACGGGTGCTAAAGAACCTGGTGCAGACCACCTCGGCGACGAGTATGGGGAGAGGCATAAAACACGCTGCCATGCAGTCATTTCCTCTCCTTCACACTCGCCTCTAATGGGTTCACACACACGTACACATGGCAGTCTACATCACAGTCCAGTGTGTGTGTGTGTGTGTGTGTGTGTGTGTGTATGTGTGTGTGCCCAGACAGAGAGGGAGTGCCACCGGGCCCAAATGCTGGCCTGGGACACTGAAATACATCAGAAGGGCTCAGAAACAGGAGCTGGACAGAGATGGCACAAAACTGAGAACTTTCCTGTTGAGTTTGGGTTTCTTTCTCTCTTCCTCTCTCTTCTTCTCTCTTCCTCTCTCTTCCTCTCTCTCTCTCTCTCTCTCTCCCTTCCTCTCTCTCTTCCTCTCTCTTCCCCTTTCTATCTCTCTCTCTCTCTTTCTCTCTCTCTTGCTCTCTCTCTCTCTCCCTCTCTCTCTCTCTTCCTCTCTCTCTCTCTCTATTCCTCTCTATCCCTCTCTCTCTTTCCCTTTCCCTCTCCCGCTCTCTCCCTCTCTCACTCTTGATCTTTCTCTCTCTCTTCCTCTCTCTCTTTCCCTTTTTCTCTCCCTCGCTCTCTCCCTTTCTCTCTCTCTCTTCCTCTCTCTTTCTCTTTCCCTCTCCCGCTGTCTCTCTCTTTCCCTTTCTCTCTCCCTCCCTCTCTCCCTTTCTCTCTCTTTCCCTTTCTCTCTCCCTCTCTCTCTCTTCTTTCCCTTTCTCTCTCCCTCTCTCTCCCTTTCTCTCTCTTCCTCTCTCTCTCTTCCTCTCTCTCTCCCTTTCTCTTTTTTCCTCTTTCTCTCTCTTCCTCTCTCTCCCTCTTTCCCTTTCTCTCTCTCCCTCTCTCCCTCTCTCTTCCTCTCTCTCTCTCTCTCTATCCCTTTCTCCCTCCTTCTCTCTCTCCCTCTCTCTATCTCCATCTCTCTCTATTTCCCTCTTTCTTTTATCTGACTTAGTCTTTCTATTTGACTCTCTTCTTTTCAGTCTTTCTTGCTCACTGACTCTAGGTGTCTTTCTCTTTCACTTTTTTCTTTTTCCAGTTCATTTGTTTATCTATCTCTATTTCACTCTTACTCCCTCTTTCTCTCTCTTTCTCTCAGTATTTCAAATCTCTCTCTCTTCATGGTGCGTCCCATTCTTGCTGTTCTCCATCTATGACTCTTAGACTCTCTTTCTCTCTTTTTTCTTTTTTTCTTTTCTCTCTCTCTTTGTTTCTACCTTTTACCTCTCTATATGTCTTATTCTCTCTCTCTCTCTCTCTCTCTCTCTCTCTCTCTCTCTCTCTCTCACACACACACACTCCGGGATGGGTGGGGAGGCAAGGGAGAGTTAGCAGACCGCATGCTGCCAAGAATGACCTCATAGTCGTCAGCTCCAGGGGAGTGCAAGACCTCCTCTCACTCTCTCTCTCTCTCTCTCTCTCTCTCTCTCTCTCTCTCTCTCTCTCTCTCTCTCTCTCTCTCTCTCACTCACTCTCTCTCTCTGTCTCTCTCATATTCAAATTCAAAAAAGCTTTATTGGTGTGCCTGTATGTAGTCCAATATTGCTAAACCATCTAAAGTACAATAACAACATTAACAGTAGCAACAACCGTATCAACATCAATAACAATGGTAACAATAACTGTAGCTGTAATCACAGCAATAATATCAGTAATGAGTAGTAAACTACTATGTTATGTGTCTCTCTCTCTCCCTCTCTCACTGAACCAGTTCACAGCTTTGGAGTGAATGCGCACAGTTTTGTTTCTCAGCACTGAGTGCTAATAGTGAGAGGTTAATCAGTGAGAAGACAGCGGTCGGATCTGTAAGCTTAAATGCTGTTGGTTACTCTCTCAGTTCACCATGCTACGTCTCTTTTTCTCTCTCTCTCTGTCTCCCCGGCTGGCAGAGTGTTTATAAAGTGCGTCCCAGGGGCCCCAGGCGGTGGACCCTGCGCTGTAAAAACCCGCTTTAGTGGCAGCTTCACAGCTCTGTTAATGGAAAGGTTTTAACTGTGTTTGGTGAGAGGGGCTGAGCCAGTGCTGGTAGTGGTGGACGATGGAAGGGGGGTTGATGGAATAATAGCAGCCCGCCGAAACAGTGGAGATTAGGCCGAGCCCCTTCTACATCTGCACTGTTTTCTTTGGGCAGAGGTAGAGCTGCTGCAGAGTGGAGCCAGGTAATCCCTGTAATGTTTGTGGGAATTAGGGTCCACTCCCCGCAAGGCACAGGGGACCCAAAACCCTACTTCAATGGGCAAGCAGCAGAGGCAAGAGATGGACTGGCTGGCTCTAACCTTAGTGAAAGGTGACTGATTGCAGGTAGAGGCCAGTAGGACAGAAGGAGGAAGACAACATACTATTGCTTTCATAAGAAGACAAAATTCTAACATTATAGTAGAAGGAAAGCAGTCTAGTAACACTTTACTATAGGGTTGTGTTCATGAAACTATATCATGAAAACTTCTCCAAAATGGTAGCAGTGATATGATACCTACATAAGGTCATCATGATAATAAACTTATACCTATATATATAAACATTTATAAAGGCTTATACCAGTAGACATCATCTGTCAGAAAGGCTACTTTTGCCAACTTTGATATCAAGTTAACATCATACTGGTGTTTGTTCTGACATTGGGATGTGTCACAGCACTTTTTATGTGTGAAATGACAGAGCACATTATAACAACTGACTTTGTAGCTTAGTGTGTACCACAGTTATATAATGCTTATGTGATACAGCTCAAATCTTAGAAATGGTGAAATGAAACTCCTAAAGACCATGGAAAATATTCATCCAGTCTGACTTGGCAAGCAAAGTCATTACCAGTGTTATTTAACTGTCATTCAATGCAATGTCATTTCACCCAAGAAAGTGTCATAATACGACCTTATATCTAAAAAACAACATCAGGACAACATCAAAGTTGGCAAGTGCAGCTGTCATGAAACATGATGACATGAGAAAACATGAAAAAATGTTTATGTACGCCTACATCAGTTACCATGAAGGGCTTATGTAGGTGTCATGTAGCCTTATGAACACTGCCTTACAGTAAAGTGTTACCAAAAATCTCAACTCCTCAAACTTTTGGCTTTTCATTCAGTTATTAGTAAAAAAGCTTATTATAATTATCAATAACTAATAGTAATTATTCAGTAACTACTATGAAAGTGATTTGTAAGGATATATAGTTTCGAATGAGGAAGAGAGATCTGAGTTAGCATTAGCAACTAGCATCTGTTAATGTAGTAAGATTTTGTCATTTTGTTTGGATTGTCCGCTATAGATTGTCTACAGATGTTCAAATTGTTAACAAACTATCTGCTGAAACCCGGTTGATTCTAAACAGTGGTGGGGATAGAGTTAGGGTGAGATTTAGGTTTGGGATGAGGTTAAGGTTAGGTTTAGGGTAAGGATTAGTACCAGGTTTATGGTCCATTTAGTAGATATTTAGCTAAATGTAACTTGAAAGTTAATTAAGTATCTACAAAGCATCTAAGGTGGACTGTCCAAATAAAAGTGTTACCAGATATTATTCCAGCTAATTTTGGACACTTTCCATTGGTTCGTTCTTCATGAAACATTTACACAATTTAAAAGGTATTAAAAACAACAACAACACCTTGACTTTTCTTATTTGATTTGATTTGATTTGAATTCATGGACAGGCCCATAGTAGCTCACCCTGGCTGGACAGTGCACCAGCTTCAGCATGCGCTCTTGGCTCTCCCTAAAGTTTTCACGGAGGTCAGGTAAGCATCTGTAACATTGTGAGTATGTAAAATGTCACACAAATTTGCTTTGCAGTGACCAACAATTAGGTGACCACTACACAATCAGCTTTGACGTGGCCTATATGTGTCGCAACTCCAGCTTCATTGCCAGCTTTCTGCTTGCTTTCTGAGGTGTATTTGTCATAAATGCAGACAAGCCTGTTTGAGGCTACTTACTATGGTAAAAGTCCATGTATTGACTGCTTGCATGCATGTGCTTGCATGCATGTGTTTGTGTATGTGCGCAGAGAGGGCAAGTGTAGGCGAGAGAGAGAGGGAGAGCAAGCGAGAGAGAGAGAGAGAGAGAGAGAGAGAGAGAGAGAGAGAGAGAGAGAAAGAGAGCAAACAAGGGAGGGGGAGAGACAGAGAGAGAGACAGAGAGAGAGAGCTAGAGAGCACGGGGTGGCAGGAGTGTAAATGGAATTTGTGCGGCAAACAGCTGGATGGGTTTATTTAAACACAAGCAGGGCTGAGAGACTGACCCCAGTTTGACTCAAAGGGGGGGTGGGGGGGGGGGGGGGGCAGCCATGGACTTTTTTTATGACTTTGAGTCTCAGATTAGAATAAAAGGAGTGATGCTCTTATTTCTCCAATGTGCCTGCAGGCATGCCAACATGTGACTGAAGACTAGAGTAACTAATTACTTAAGTAAATGGATCTCTGGTTGAGACGCGGATAATAAAGTAGGCTTCACCATAAGGGTGTGATGTGGGGGAGGCGCATGTGTCCATATATGTGGAGTACAATTGTGCTCAGTTGTGCCATTGATCTCTCAACACTGCTACCTAAATTAGAATGTCTCCACCTTCGTGTCAGTGAAAGATCATCCTGATGATAATTGCATTACTGATGCAAACGTCTTTGTTTTGTCCTGCTTTTTCTATATTGTTTTTTTATTTGGGGGTTATTGTTGTCATTGTGGCATGTACCGGAGATTCATCATTCCTCTTCTTTGCCGGCATAACTGATGTGCCCTTGTGTGGAATTTTAATATACATGTAAATGTAGCTGAGTGGGTTGAAATGTGATTTCATGAGTGAATTTAGTCGTCTGTAGTCATGCATACGCACACTGCACTCAGGTTAGGTTGCGTGTGTGTGTGTGTGTGAGAGAGAGAGAGCACAGCGAGGCAAATAAAGAAGACCTACTGAGGAAAATGGCCTACTTCATATGCATTTAGATAGACACGCCGCAATGTAACCTTTTGTATCTCCAATCTGGATCTTTCCAGCAACGGTTATTAAATTATCACCTAATTGGTCACGCAACAAAGGCAGCTGATGAAAAAGACAATTTCTTGCTTTTAATTGGCCATTTCACGTGCCGTTTGGGCTACACCTGGGCGTTTGTAATGAGAATGGGATATTATGAGGGCCCCGGCAGACGAGACAGCAATCAGTTCCACTCTCTCTGTGAAAGAGTAAAGGGAGCTACGGAAAAAGTATGAACAAACACTCACTTTTGGAGAAGCGGTTCAGTCGGAGGGGGCAGGGAGAAAAGACTGGGCTTCTTTCGTGCCTCATTTGACTCATAAGTGGCTTTAATTCAGTCATTTTTTTCTAAGCTTTTTTTTCACCCTCTACTCCTTTCACCCGACTTCAGAGGTGCCACCGGTGGCGTTTTGCTCCAAAATAGGCCCCCATTGTCCAGAGCCTGGACTGAATAGCGGCCTTCATTGTATGCCGATGGGAAGTTGAAACTGAACAGGCCGTAAACGCGGCCCTATGGCGCGGCGGGGTCGCGCGGAGGTGAACTTTTTACTCCTAATGGAGTAATGGCTGCTCTAGCGCACCGGCTGTCTCTCTCTCCGCCCCCTTTTTTAACCGTCCGCTTCGTGCAAAGAGTAGAGCATGACTATTCTTTCTCTTCACAACTCCTACAGACCCCTCCACCCCCCTAACTTTCCTCCTTTCTCTTACCCGCCTTCGTTCCCTTGCTCTCTCTCTCTCTCTCTCTCTCTCTCTCTCTCTCTCTCTCTCTCTCCCCCTCCCTCCCCCTCCCTCCCTCCCCCCTGCCTGGTATTGTGTAGCACTTGTCCTTTGTTCCAGTCTTCTGGAGCATCTGGCCTTAGATATGGCAAGGCTGGGAGAGGAAGCTTTAGATACCTTTTAAAAATAAAATACTCCCAAGAAAAATGAAGAGCAGTAGCCAAGTGAGGGGAAAATGGACGAGAAAGAGAGAAAGCGAGGGAGGAAGGGAGAAGCAAGGAAGACATGAACGGCAGAGGTCAGCGGATAGACAGTGGTGACCCGCTTCTGACCCTGGAGCCAGAGATGAAGGCCAAGAGGAGAAGGCAATAAAAGGAATGCCTAGGCCACGACTCCCCCTGCTCTGCACTGCTGCTGCTGACGATAAAACTCCAGACATTCCCTCATTTGATGGTGCACTGCCATGTTGCTACATTCCTCCTCTGCTCCTTTTTTCATAGGTTATATGATGATGTTTGATGTCGGCGAGTGATAGCGTTGTTAACTGTAAAAAACAGACAACTGTTAAGTCATGCAGGCTACATCCTCAGTGAAAAAGATTCTAAAGAATCAAAAAAGGCTCTGTAAATAGGTTCCTCACTGTGTAGATTTCATATACTATTATAAATCAGGGGTGCAAATTTAGTCAATTTAAATGTAAAAATGAGCGAACACAGTAGGCCTACCATGATGTTGATATCTCATGCTTTATATGACAGTACTACACAAAAAAAACAATAATTGTAATAATAATAATATAATTGGAGATTCAATTTTGTTACCAATTATAACAATTTTTTTCTATCAAAATACCCAATAAAGACTATTAAAGGGGAACTCCACCTGCTTTTAAAAAAATTCAACATAATTAAATGCTTCAGATGTAAGAAGCTTACTGAGTCAGTATTGTTCACAGTGGTGGTGATAGAAAAACCGATGTCTGAAGATTTTAATGCTTCTAAAAATCCCCTCACAGAAAGTTATTACATGAAATGATTAGATAAATGCTGCTTGATTCCTTAAATAGCTTTGTGATCAAGTTTTGGCTTAAAATATATTTCAATTCATTTATCCATTTATGGTGGAGAGGTTAATGAAGCATGTTTTAAGGCAAAATAGTCCCCCATTTTTTACCCAGATTTACCAGTTTTACCATCATCAATATTACGTGTAAAAACTCAAAAAGCATGTGTAGCTTTAATGGTGGTTTTGTGTAGTAAATAAAATGGCTGTATTTTGGGTCAGACATTGTGACCACTGGTTCATTTCACCACCACTGAAAATCTGAGAACCATTCTACATCAGACCACTCTGAAAGACTTTGTTTACATTTCAAGGACTGAATTATACAGAAATTTTGAAAAAATTGATGGAATTCCCCTTTAAGAAGAAAAAGGAAGAACTGTTAATATCTGATATGGCATAAATCATCAATCACAGTACAGTAAAGGAGTATTGGAAAAAGTTTCAGGTCAACATTCAACATTGCAGAAAGTAATAACCAACCATCCTAACTTTGTAGGGGCCACTGCAGAATAGCTAGAACTGCACACTGAACACCCAAAATGAATCATGGCTGTCATGGTTTTAAATGTAATCACTTCCTTCACTAAAGAACTCATATGGAGCACATCGGATTTAAAGGAACTAGAGGTGTTCTAGTGAGGAGATCCTAGTAGATGAGCACACAAGTTGCTCTTTGGTTGTAAATTCTTTTAACTTTTCTTCTTCTGTAAGTTCTTCTTTGTTTTTTCTTTTTTTCCCTCTTCTTCTCCACCCCTCACACTGCTGAAAAGAGTGGCCTAGCTATTGTTTCCTTAAAAGTCTACTAATTCCCCCTTAAAGGATGAAATGGAAGTGTCCAACTGTGGCAACAGCAGGGGGACATAAATCAAGTAGGAACCCCTGAGCTTGCTCTCCTAGAGGTCACAGGGGTCAGGGGGTCAACTCAGAGCGTTTAAGTTGAGCAGGGTGGTAGAGGCGATGGGCACTTGATTGCGGAGGCTGGGTGGTAACCATAGGGTGCCAGACACTAATTTTTGTTGTTTTTTTTTCTCACGAAAGTTAAACTTGGCAGAAATACAGGGAAAGCAATGCAGGTCCAGTCCAAATCCCTGCAGTGAACCTACATTCAGTTTCTGTTTTCTCTGTGAAGAAGCGAGAAAAAAAAAAACAAGAATCTACCTTATGTTTGCTCTTTAATGATGTGACATTCTTCTGCCAGAACATTTCCCACATACACTTGCACACCGTCACACATGCCAACTATGTTATACAATCTGAGGCCTCAACACATGAATCAGTTTCACTGTAAAGTAATGACAGAAAGTGGAAGAAGAAAAAAACAACATATCTATGAAACACACAGAGAGAGAGAAAGAGAAAAGTGCCATTTGGTGGATTAGCTGTGTTTGCTTTTCTGAGGTGGCGTATGTTGAAGCCGTACAAGTTTGTACAAGCCGCTAAGCTTTGTGAGTTCAGTATATGTTTCTCTGTTGGTGGTGATTTCACCGTGACACTCCCTTCTCTCCAACCCGAGGACTTAAAGGAAAAGGAAAATAATCTCTCCTTCTTTACCTTCCCCAATTAGCTGCCCGGGCTGGTCTGGACAGTTTTAGGCTGGGCTTTTGACAGTGTGTTTGTGAGTGTCAGTAGCGCACACTAAATTTGTAGACCCTGTCTACACCCTAGACTAAACCAGCAATACTTTTCGCTGAACTAACCGTGTGCTGTACTTTTCTTTTTGTCTCTTCCAGGTTCATAAATGCGAGAAGGAGAATAGTGCAGCCAATGATCGACCAGTCCAACCGAGCAGGCAAGTCCCCTATAGTAACTGTGTTCAAGTCGCGCAGGCGAAAGCCCTCCTTCAGCCATGCATCCGGAGGCTTGCCCGTCGGTAAATACACTGCCCAGCCTGGATGTCAGGAGTGATTGAACACTAAAATCCATCCAATTAACCCAAAACACTAATCACGCTGACTCAGGCCTCCGTGTAACACCCTTAAAAGAAAAAGGAAAGAAGCAAATAGATGCGATCGATTAAACTATTGAAACCGTAACAATGGCTGAGATGTCAGATTCTAAAGTACTGCTTCTCTGCCTGATCTAAAACTGATTTGAGTCAAATGAAAGAAAATAAAATCTCCAAGAAGGATGATATTCATCATATTTTTGGTGAATTTGTTTTGCTTCACCCCTGTTTTGCCATGAGTGATCCCCCTGTTGCATGGCTTGTTGTGGACTGTTTATTACCTGTGGAAGTTTATTACCTGTAATGGGGTTCAGAGGGCAGAGTTGATTAGGGGACAGTTCAAAGGCATTCACTAAGGCTCAGCTGTTGTTTTTGATTGAAAAACTGCCCTGTCCAGGGCCCTAAATCTATGGTAAGTACAGTCATTAGTTCACAAGGAAAACAAATGGAGTTTTTAGCTTTTCTTGTAGTCATCAGTCATCAATAAAACTAAATGCATTGTTAAGTTGATTCTGAAAGCTACACACCTTCTTAAACATCGTCTGTCAGATTTCTGGAGAGATTCTGTCCATTCTTAGTTCTGTAAGTTTGATTTGATATGTATGAAGCATAATCGCTTAGGACAGTGAGAGAGCTAAGAAGCATTAGTCCATGCGTCCGTTACCAGATGATGTTAAGCGATGGAAACTTAATTAAAAGCACTAATTGACCACTGTCCTGTGCCCTCCCCCGTCCTTCTGCAGTAAGTCAAGGAGCTCCCTACAACCCAGATGGTCAGCCCATGGGAGGCTTCGTGATGGACGGCCAGCAGCACATGGGAATCAGACCACCTGGTAAGACCTTGGCGTGTCTCCTTCTCCTCCGCCATCTCCCACCTTCCCAACAACCCCCCCCCCCACCCCCACCCCACCCACCCGGCCTTACTACTGCCAAACTCCCCAGTCTGGACAGGAGAGGCCAGCCTCTCACAGTGGCACAGGTGTAGCCCATCTCATTACACCCCTTTCTCTCTCTTTGCCTCTTTCCTAAGCCTTGTCGCTCAGCCGCTACCTTCTCAAGTGTCTCATCCCCTTTTCCCAGAAGTTCCCTCCCCTCTGTGTCCCTAAGCCTCTTCTGCACCCCCTCCCACTCAGTGTTCCTGGTCATCGTCTCTGGCTCTAACTCTCACCCTCCTCCCCCCTCCCCACTCCTCCTCCTCCTCTCTTAAGCTATAGGATTTGCCCAAAGCCAGACTACTTTCCAACTTAGCCATTGATCTTATTGTTGACTTTGGTTTGCTTATTTTGTCTCTCTTTTACTGTTTAGTTTTCTGTTTCCTCTTGGTAAATGTGGGAATTGTACTTTTGATTCCTGTCCTGCTGTCCTGTCTGAGTCTCGGTCTGATTTTCTCATCTTCTGGCATTCTTCTTCGATTGTTTTCTCTCCTTCCAGGGCCTATGAGTGGGATGGGCATGAATATGGGCATGGAGGGACAGTGGCACTACATGTAACCTTCTAGTTAACCAATCGCAAAGCAATGGGGGAAGTAAGTACAAAAACAGGGCCTCAAATCATTTTTTAACATCTATTCTGTTCCACATTGGGGGAAACACATACATTCATTCATTTTGTGTCAGTGCTTCAACAGGCTCCAATACTAACAATGCTTGTGTTTCTACTGGTGTAATTAAACCATTAAAAGTCTGCTTGAAAGTCTGCCACTGCAGATAAGACTCTGATCAAGCCTGTGTGTAAGTCTCTGTGTACAACTGTAGGCTTTACTATCTTTCACTCTTGCTCATTGTATTGGCCACATGACTAAACAGTGCATAGAAATCGCACTGGAGGGGAAAAATGAGAGAAAGAGGAGAGAGGGAGTAGAAGAGGGAGGGAGGACTGGTTCAGGGAATGGCGAGTTGAGGGTGGGGGGATTGAGGTTGAGGTTTTGGACGAAGGCGGGGGGTGGGGGGGGTGCTGGTGGGACGTTACCATAGCAACAGACTGATTGGCAAAAATGTAAGCAGGCTGCAGCAGTGCAGCGAGAGGAAAGTGCATGTCCCCAACGTGTCATAAATCTGTCTCTCTGCAGCTGATGCATGAGTTCCGTTAATACACTAACCTGTACAGCAGCTCACCGACACGCACACGCGAGCCCCTCGGCCAAAACCCGCCACCAGATCTTTTGAAATCATGAAAGCGTTCTTAGCACGGGTCTTTTTTTTTTTTTTTTTTTTTTTTTTTTTGAAGGTGGAGGTGTTTCCATCGATCCTGACTCAGTCTACCGTTTTCCTGTCTGCCCATCCTAATAGGATTACCTATGGCGAAGGGAGGGGAAGTGAAGGAGTGCAAAATGGAGGTGTGCTCAGCAGGGTACGCAGCTTAGCCTGGCCTAATTGACTATATCCAAATTAAATATGCCATCACAAGCACTGTGACAAATGGATTTGACTTATTCAGTATGCGAAAATAGAGACCATTAATGCAGCCATGCACAGAATGCTCCTGTTGTCCAAAATATTCCCGCTTCTCAGATTCTACTGTTCGGAACCAAGAGAAACATTATGATAATGCAGCCCTTGCTATTTAAAGGCTTCCATCCATCTCTGCTTGTTGTCAGTGTGAGCGTATGTGTGAGACAGTATGTGTGTGTGTGTGTGGAGAGTGTTTCCTCGTGTCCAAACGCTGACGTTCCAGCAGCTGCCATAGTTCCCAGAAGACTGGCGAGCAACCTGCTTTAAACAGCCTCAATTTGCTTGCTGAATTCTGTAATTGGGCCGTGTGTGGAATCTCAGATGAGATGGGTTGAAGGGAGAGAGAGAGAGAAAGAAACACAATATGGGAAGAGAAGCAGAGTGTGACAGAAATATGTCGCGGTGGTTGAGAATGCCTGGTCTTTATGGCTTCATCACTGAAATTTCCTAGGTTGTCTAATTTAAATATTGTTACTTTAGTTTCTAGGTCAATTAAATGTAAGTGATGTGTTTTATTCTTCATGGCCAATTAAATTAATAGGTTATTACAAAAAAAAGGTTATCTTATTTGATTAAGAGACCAAGGGTTCATTATTTTTATAAGCAATTTTCATTAGTTGGGGAATTTTCCTTAAGGCAAGATTAAGCAGTTATTTGCCAGGGAGTCCCAAGACCTGAAATTAAGGTGTTCGTAGCAGTCACACTGCAACATTACTTAAAACCAAAGCCAATTAAACCGACTTAGTGAGAGCGTTATGCTTTCTACCCATGATTATAGAGCTTATGGGTCTTGGAAACAATACACCTGTCAGTGCAGATCCAGCCTGGGCACTCAAGCAGAAGAGGGAGGGGGAGTCTTCGGTAGCTGAAGGAACCACTGTTTTATGTCCATGCCCACTTAAACTGTCCTTTGTGGTCCTTCAGTGAAATTAGCCAAGGGTGGCCCATATTTGGAAATTATATTTTCGAGACAATGGTGATCAGAGGAAGCATTAATTATGGGCACATAGACAAAAAATGTTAAATTCCCCTTCCCCCGCCCGGCTCCAGATGCTGCTGGTATGCTTTGGTGAGCTCGCTTGGTAACCCAGGCTCTGCTGGAGATCCCTTTGTCTGAGATTTCATTCCTCCCAATTATTAAGCAGAAGTTTGTTAACCTTCCTCAGGGTCAAGATTCCCCCCATCCATCCTTCACTGGCCTGAACTTTTACTTTTAAGTAACGAAAACAAAAAAGCAGCAAGGTCTTTGGGGATTTGGCTCCTTTATTTTACACACAAATACCCCTGTTGATTCAGTCCCATGGCACTTCAGAAAATGGACCAGACTCAATGTATTGATTGGCTTATTAAGCGAAAAAAGTGCAATTTGCAACATGTGCCCTTTTCTCGACCCAAGCCACTGCTTTCTTTCTAAGAGACTGGATGTTTTCCACCCACATGAGTCACAAAACAGCATGTTCAAAGATTGGTTTCCAATTCAACTGATCACCCCAAAAAAGCCTGGGTCATCGCTGTAAGTGCTAAATAGCTCTGCTCAACACATACGTTTACAAACGAGGGAAAATGCATGGTCATCCAAAAGCTGTTAAGTGAGCAGTGCTGGTTAATGAGGTGACTTGGCTCTCTAGTGTATGGGTTGTGGGTTTGCGTGGCTACTATGGGTCCAGTGGCCTTTATGCCAGCGGCACACTCACGCACGCCCAGGTGAGGCCTCTCAAGTGACACCCTTTGTCAATTTTCACCTTTCTTCTTTAATTTGAGCACAATAGCTCTGCTTCTGTGTGGCAGTTTCAGCGTGAGCCGCAGACCTTTGCCTATTGTGTTTAAAGAGAGATAAGTGGAGGCGGTGCGGGGCATAAAGGGATGGCTTATTTTACCTCATTTGTCATTGTTATGAACTCTTCTGGCGAAAGCTTGGTGTCTGAAGACTTGGCTCGTACTTCAGACAAACAGCAATGTGTTAATGTGAGTTCCTATGAAGCTAGGTGAAGCATGAAACGTGAAGAACCCTCATCTTTTATGTTGACAATTTCTTACTCTGCTGCTGTGCCATCGCCTCATGCAGGGATTATTTAGAATGTATATGTGATTTTGAACAAATAATGCTGTTCAAAATATGCTCTCGTCACCTTGCTTAACAATTTTTTCCCCGCATTTCAGTCAGACTGACAGCACTTCATATGCCAGTTTATAAGAAAGTCCCATGGGGAGTGTAATTATGTGGATTTGGCCTGCATATTCCTCTTCAAGATGAATATAAGATTAACAGATCAGGCTGAACAACAGATACATGTCGTCCTTCGGGCTGACCTTAGTGAAGGGCAGCCTTCCAGTTCACTGCGCTGGTGTGATGGTGGCTGAGGCCAGGCCGGATGGATACTGCACTGGGGACGGCTCCCTGGTGAAGGCAGGAGCAGCAGAGTGCTGTGCTAAAGCCAGTGAGCCAGTCCCTGGAGACAGGCCCACACCCATTGCATGAACCCTCTCATTCCATTGCCCTTGTTTGTGACTGAAGACAGCTTTCGCTACAACACTACACATTTACAATAACCCAGATAACCCAATCGCATAGTGCACATTACTGAGATACTGAGAATGTAGTCATTTTGGAAACACTTCATTTGGTGTTAACCAGTAGATGCTTAATTCATCCTGAATTTAAATATCTATTCCATTCATCTCTTTTTGTGGTTATTGCTAGTGATAACTAAAACAAAGTACACAAGCCAAGATAATCTTTATGCTTGTAAACACAGACAAGGGTATATTTAAATGCATGAAAAGTGCATTGAGAGGTGCAACAATGGTGATGAAGTCATGATGTCATTACACTTGTGTTGTACATCAAAATAAAACGAATAACTCTCAACTTCTACAGCTTAACTTCTTCCTAACCCTGACATATTAGCCTCTCCAATTCTAGTCTTAACCCTAACCCTTACTCTGTTCCTAATCCTAACACCAACCCTAATGTTGTTGATATTCAACTTGCATTTTGCCAATGTCTTTTTTTAGCAATTTAAGCAATTGTAGGTACAAGAGACAATCAAAATAAATTGTCGTTACAATTTTTACTGTTGGGATTGAGGAATTGGATCTTCAGTCATGTACTTGGCGTTTGGATATTGTTAGGTTTGGTTTTGAGTATGTAAGTAGTAACGATGTGTCACAGTGCCCTGTCTAAGTCTTTGAAACTTGAGTTTTGCTAACTGATCCCTCTGTGCTTCCCGCAGGTCTGCAGGGCATGCCAGGGGACTACCTGTCTCACAGCGGCCCGATGGCCATGGGCATGGGCCAGCCGGCCTACGGCGGCCCCCAGCTCCCCCACCACTCCAGCCAGCT
The DNA here is from genome assembly GCF_015220715.1 of Pygocentrus nattereri. Taxonomy (NCBI): domain Eukaryota; kingdom Metazoa; phylum Chordata; class Actinopteri; order Characiformes; family Serrasalmidae; genus Pygocentrus; species Pygocentrus nattereri. Next base: position 27,301,644 of record NC_051215.1, on the reverse strand, counting down.
GCGGCCTGGGCCTCCCATGCGTTCTTACATTCCTGGACACCCCCAGCACTCAGCGATGTTGATGCATGGAGGACCGCCCCACCCTGCCATGCCCATGTCAGCCTCCAGCCCCCCCATGCTTCCCCCAGGAGACCCCACCATGGGCGGACAAGTCATGGACATCCACGCCCAGTAGTTTGCTACCAACGGATCCTCGAAACGGCCACGCTCGAGACAGGGAACTGCGATTGGTTTGTTTCTGGTGCTTCACCCAGCAAATATTACATGCTGACTTGCTGCAGAAACTGAGGAGGCTCTTCATTCTTAAGCGCAGACTCAGTTTAAAAAAAGAAGCCTGCGTCTGCACACCATGGGACACTTACAGAGGATGTGCCCTTTGCCAAGAATCAAACCAAGAGAAAGAGAAAGATTGAAATTATTACTATATCAGCTCCTAAGGGGGAGGAGGAGAATCTGTATACTGTTGTAAAATTACATTTGGACTCATATGAGAACTGGGAATTAAGTATTGTAAATGCTATCGTATTGTTCTGCATATTATGTTGTTTCTAATAGATTTTTTAAAAAAGGATGTGAACTTTTTTTCTTTCCACACTATGTGTGTGCCATCTCCATAGACTTTTGACCTCCTCCCTAAATCACCTTGCGTTTAAAAAGAAAAAAAATATGTGAATAAATCAATAATTGGTTGAAGCGTTTATTTACTAGACCTTTTTCTTCTGCTGAGAGTGAGTGGCTTTATTTAGACAGATCGGGACATTTGAGAATAATAATAAATATTGCTCCAAAGTTTACTACAAACCCAGATTCAGAAGGCTTGTGACCAGCAAACCAACATGTGCGCTGTCATCTTAATTCACTGACTGTCCAACTTAATATCCCAGCAAACAGGAGACCTACTAAGTCCTACTTATCGTTTATAAGTTGGTTTTGAGGGATAATAGTTTAACATGTTCTGTTGCTTGTTTGACTTTTAAGATTACAGATTTGTTTTATGGATTAGGAGATTTTGTAAATAAATACGTATTTTGCTGTACAGAGAGAGTTTGTAAGGGCAAATTAGCTGTGCTAAATATGCTGCTAAAACGTTTTAGGCACCTGAGACAATTATATTAAAGCAGTTTATGTAAGCAGTGAGCATTTATTTGCTGTGAAAACTCAAATGCTAGAATAAATACAAATAATATTAATAACATAGTAGTGATTTTATGCATGTCAGTGTGTTTAACCATTTCTAAATCTGTGCAGTGGCTGAGGGCACTGAGGAGAAACCTGGAACCAAACCTATGTTCTTCTTTCTGTGTAGCCCACAAGATATCAAGTACTTTAAAAAAAAAAAAAAACAAGACATTCTTTTTACTTTTCACTGTATTTATTCTAATGTTGTATAGAGGTTTCAGTGGCAAAAACATGCTCACTGCTGAGAGTAATTGCTTAAAACAGTTTGCTTAGGTATGACTTTTGCACAATGTGAGGTCAGGCCTCATTTAGTATAGACTACAGTTTAATTCCACCAACACTGCATCTTCAGAAAAGGCTAAACTGAGGTTTTAAAAGTTTTTATAAATATTTTATACATTTTTTATGTTTGTTTCAAAACCAATGTGTCCCTCATTAACAGTAATAAATGGTGATAAGGCAAATGCAGGAGGGCAGTCATATAGTTAAACATGATGAAACAGAGCCACTTTCGGTTTATGGCTACATCGCCATTTAGCTGTTTCAGGCCTGGACCGTTAGGTTAGCTTTTTGAGAGTGCTTTGTATGAGGTGCTCGACCAAATTACAAGGTGAGTGAAAACAGAGTATTTTACAGTTTCCTCAAAACCGATATTAAAGCGAAGTCCCACAAAACGGCTTTAAAACGACCTCCACGCCAAACTAACGTCAACCTGCTCTAGTGTTTGTGCACCTTCAGGGGCTAGCATGCTAGCTAACTACCTCACTCACATCCCAAGGGCTACATGAGGTGGGTGGACGGATAAAAGGGGGAATTATACCCCCATTTAGCATTGAAATTCATTTAGATAAAATTGCCACAAACATTTAAATGAGAAGATTAGTTCCCCCTCACGCCTTACTGCCCACGTTGAATGGCTCCGTAACGGCGGCTAAACCTGAGTGCATCATTGCCCGGATGTAACTAGGTGTCTAACGTTAGCCTGCTTCTCGCACAACACAGACGAGTTTCTCTGTGTAAAAGGCGTGTTTAAAGATCGGCCAGTGAGTGTGAAATGTTTCAAAAAGAAAAACAAAACATCCAAGTTAAGAACTGCAGCTACAGACTTAAAACTCCTTAAAACTCTCCATTTCAACGCCCGCTCCACTGCTGGTGGCTAACGGGCTGTTGTGTGTACGACGCTGAAGTTGACTTCCGATTCGCCAGGGTCTTGTTCGAATTTTACCGTTCCACCTTAAATGGGGCAGCGGTCACATTGGGAACAGAATGTCATAATGGAACTGCTGCACTATTTAAGGTGGAACGGGGAATTCGAACAAGAAGGCGACTTCAGCTTCGTGTTGTACGCGTCGTTTTCATGGCCACTCTCTCTCTTTTTTCCTGAGTGTTTTACTCCGCAGCACAAGCTCGACGTTTTAATCACAGCCCCTCAGTGTGTCCTCAGTCTGGACTCGGAGCTCCTCAGACGTGAATTCCTGAGCCGCTCGCAGCTCGGAGCGCTGGAGACGGTCGAGATAAATCCCATGTTTGACTGCCATCTTTAGGGGATCTGGAAAACTGTCCTTCAGGGGGCTCGTTTAGCGCGTTTAACACTGAACAAAAAGCGCGATTTAAATCACAGCTCGCGGAAAGAAAAATGTTTTTTAAGCTCAAAAATGTAAAGCAGTTTGATGAATTAGTTTAATGCCCCCCGCGTGTTAATTAAGCGAGGCGGCGCTGTCTGGCTAATGAAATGTGGCTATAGGAGCGCGCGCGGTGTCCTCGCTGCTCCTGCGTGCTCATCTGGGTGAAAATGACAGACTTTTTTTTCTTTTTCTTTAAGGCGTTTGAGAAAACAAACGCTGGTTCTGCTGCTCATCAAGTGCCCATGTTAACCTTTTTCTGTTATGGTCCCTTGAAAAGCAACACAGCCCTCAAGAAATATAATAAAACTCCAGGCGCTGCCCACAACAAATAATCTCTGAAAATACTGAACCAGCACTTCCTCCGTTTGTAATACAACGAGGCTTCAGCCGCAGTGACCACAGACTGACCTGTGAGCGATGCAACTGGAGAAAGAGGAGGGGAGAAATGAGGAATGAGGCTGAGCAGGACAGAGAGCTTGTTTTCTTATTCTCAGCTCGGTTTGTGTGGCTGTTTTTGCTTTTCGGCGATAGAGATCAGATTGAGCTAATATTAATATTAATAACCGCTGCGTTCACACAGACGAGCGCGCCAGAAACGGGTTTCGAGCGGAGCAACGTTACTGTATCGATTATTGTTGATAATTAAGAACAACATTACTAATAAGGTTATTACTGATGTAAAAATAATAATAATAACAATTTGTATTATTGCTGTTTTATTGTTATTATCACTAGATTATTATTAGCAGTAATAGTAACCTATTATTATTATTATTATTATTATTATTATTATTATCATCAGTATAAGTAGTAGTCCATTATCATTGTTATTATAGTGGTAAAAGTTGTATTCATTACAGTATTCCAGTTTACATTCGTTCTCTTATTGCACTGTACTTTTTTCATATTAGTCAACTCTGTGTTATTTTAAGTATTATTATTATTATTGTTATTATTACTATTATTGTTGTTATTAGTATCATTATTGTTATTATTATTATCAACATTGTTATTATTATTGTTATTATATTCTTTACAGATGATAAAAGGAAGCACGAGAGCTTATGCCTTAAATAATAATATTGTTATTGTGAAATGTATTATTTTTAGTTTAGAGGGATTCAGTTCTACTAACATTCATAATAATTTAACGCAGTCTTGTTTGCTGGTCAGCACTCTTGGTCCACCTTCACACACTGTCCACGCTGTCCTCCTGGCACAGGAGCTCCAGGCTATAGAGCGAATTCGGTTAGAGCGAATTCAACCAAATTAGTGCTGAAATAGAAAGTCTAACCACAGCAGCCCGTGTGGAAAAGCCTGGGCGCGCACACGTGAACCAAACCACAGACACCGAAACAAAACTTTGCAAAGCTATTTTAAGCGCGTTTAATCAGCCTGAATGATGTGGCCCAGTCTCGGTGTATTAGAGTGAGCGCCGTGAGAGAGAAGTCAGAGCCGAGTCTTCTCCTGTGATTCCTCCTGTGATTATTTCGCTCGGTGAGGATGAGTGCAGGGCTGTCAGCCCCCCTGGCTTGGCTGGAGAGAGTACCCACCATCCCCTGCGCCTCCATTTATCACTGTCACCACACAATGATGCCCCTCGCAGCTCCTTATTGATGTTTGTAATTGCATTAGCTCATAAGGGAGGTGATCAATGAGAGCAGGCTGCGGGGCCGGCGCAGCAACACAGGCTGGATTTTAACAGGAAATAATAGAGGTTTAATCTGCGGTAGAGAGAGAGAGAGAGAGAGAGGGAGAGAGCTAAAGGAGAAATGAAGAACTGATAGACTGCCGTGTGAGCCCCTGAGCCCTTACAGAAAGAAATCACACAGAAACACACGAGGCTGAAGTTGGCTTCTTTTTCGAATTTTCCCGTTCCACCTTAGATAGTGCAGCAGTTACATTCTAGCGACCATTTAAGGTGGAACTGGAAAATTCAAATGTGAAGCTGCACATGATGCACTTTTTCTTTTCTCAATTTTTCCATTTTTTTCTTTCATTTACACTCTTCATACGTGATCACTCGTCGTCCACGTGACGTCACGCGTTACCTGTTTCTTTAGACAGTTGACACGTGGCTTATGAGTTTTATTTTACTCGAATCCCTCTTGTTTTGGTCACTCTTATTTTAATCGACGTCATGAGACCTTTAATAGATTAAAAGGGAGGAGGGGGGAGGTTGGTTACGTCTTTGGTCCATCCGAAGATCTTCTCCGTGGCATTTGGACAGACAGAGATGACCAGAAGTGACCACGCTTTGTGTTTCAGTCTAGGTGAGACTCGTACTGTACTCGGTACAGGACAGTGCGCTCGCTGAGGCGCAGCGTAAATGTGTGACAATCCGTCGCTGTTTGTGGCGTAAAGGGGAAGTCCACCAGTCTATCGAAATTTCTTTATAATTCAATATGTGGGAGGGAACAAGGTCCTTCAGAGCGGTTTGATTTTCTTTACAGTGGTGGTGATGGGAGCCAGGCGTCACGATGTCTACCACGCTACAAAGCTTCATATATAATGATAATGATGATTAGATTGTGGTAAATCTGATTCATGACCTGTCCACATAATAACTTTCTGTAGGGAGCTTTTAGAGGTGGACGTCTGGTTCCTATCACCACCAATGTGAACAACTGGGACTGTAATTTTCATTGGCGGGAGCATTTCACTCCAATGATTTGTGCAAAAATTTGGAAAAAATTCTGCTTTAAATGATCCGTTATAGAAACACTTGACTGGACCCCGCTCTCTTCCTATCTCTCTCTCTCTCTCTCTCTCTCTGAAGGTCAGGCTGCTGAAGGAGCTTCAGATATCAGGCTGTTCTCTCCTCACCTGCTGAGATCTTTTCCACCAGCCGTGTTGGGTTCGTCTTTAATGAGAGGAGGAGAGCTAAACACCCTCAGTCTCACCTCTCCAGCTCTGTCTGTGTCACACTGCACTGTTATTGTTCTACAGACAAAAAGAATCAGAGTGTGAGATAGATAGATAGATAGATAGATAGATAGATAGATAGATAGATAGATAGATAGATAGAAAAGGAAGCCTGCTTCTGTGCTGACAGTCCGAGGATCACAGCACTTTAATTATGTGTCCATTTCACGAATTTTCATCACACGTTTAAATATTGAATATTAATAAAAGTGAGATTTATTGTAGCTAATATAGCAGCCCTTACAGAGCAGTCACATATTTACCACGTGAAAGGTCTAAAAACACGTGACCACAAGTAATATGACATCCAGTAAATCATACCCATGTGATGACACGTCATGTGTGAAAATAATGCGCGCGATGTTTTTACCTGACACGCCATTAAAGTTCGTGTTGTTTGGTTTTTTTTTTTCTTTTTTTTGAGGATCTTAATCGATTTTAGTTCACCGCTGAAAGTTTGTGCGATTCTCTTGCAGCACTTTCTCTTGGCCAGGTTCTGGTTTACTGTATGAAAGTGCACCGCCAGTTAATTTGGGTGGAGAGTTTACAGCGAATAAATTAGGAGCGTGTTAATAATAATCATGTTGCCTGGCTGCGTCTGTCGCGCTGACTTTCAGGCGCATTCACAAAAAAATCTACGAAAATCTCGCGCGGCTTCGTCTCAGTCGGAGGTGAGAGATGCTTCGGTGCTGGATGAAGAGGATGAGTTCTCACATTACATTACTGACTGCAGCACTGAGCCGATAATAAACTCGGTGTTGTCCAGCTGAAGGGCAGGCAGAGCGCGCGCGCGCGCGCGCGTGTGTGTGTGTGTGTGTGTGTGTGTGTGTGTGTGGGACAGTAGGGGGAAGGTCGTGACTCTTAAAGGTAAATATGTGAGCTGCAAGCTGAGACAAGACACAGAGTCACAAATTCCACTGGCAGAGCAGAAGAGCGATAAACCTCTGACCTCTTCATTTATTTATTCTTACAGCAGCGCTGCCCATCACATCCGGTCATCATAAAACTCGCTCAATAAGGAACAACCTGATAACCTTATAAGCGACGTAAGTAATGGGCTGAACATGAAATACAAAGAATCATGTAAATGGATATACATATTTATACAACATATATATATATTTACAGTACTGTATAATAAATAGTATAGTGTAAATATATATATATATATATATATATATATATATATATATATATATATATATATATATATATATATATATACATACATACATACAGGGAGAGAGAGAGAAAGAGAGAGAGAGAGAGAGAGAGATACAATTTAGGCTACTATACTATTATTATACAGTGCTGTAATAGGCTGTATATATAAACCTAAATACAAAGAAACTGCTTATCGTTGTATTAAATTTCCATGATTCAAAGCTGCGCTCTGACTAAACATGTACTATATATGTCGCATCCACACAATCAATATGTGTACGTACTGAATTAACTCAGTTTAAGGGGATGCAACATATTTCATTTGTGTGGAACCGATTTCACACATTTGCATCATGTAATTTTAGCAGTTTTTAGTCACTTAAAAGCCTTGTTATTTAAAGTAATGGCTAAAATATATTTCCAGCTATATGTCTGAGTGCATACAGCAGCAGATCACACCAGCCAATCAGTGTAGAAAGTGAAGTTTTCTCCTTTTGTATTATTTTAGTATAAGCAAAACAACAAGACCACAAAAAGCAGGTAATATTACGAGTTACACGTTTATTACTTTTTACTATATTATATATTTTAAAATATGTTTTACTATATTATATACTTTTTCAATGTAAGTCGATGGAGCCAGACTTTTTGGTTCATTTCTTTTGGTGCATTCATCGTGTAGTTTGCACACAATGTAAAGGGCAACAATTTACAAATTCCGTCAAAAACTGGAAAGCCACAAAATTAGAAGTTGTTTTTTATAGATAGATAGATAGATAGATAGATAGATAGATAGATAGATAGATAGATAGATAGATAGATAGATACTGTTATAGAGTGTTATTGCAATTAAATATTTTGCATATTAAGAAATGCTCTTTTAACGTGTTTTACGTTTATATATAATATTATTGCTCTTGTAGTTTCAGCCTAGTCGCTTATTTTGCTGATCGTTTTTTCTGAGAGTTTATGTTGTCTCAGTGAATGTGCTCTCGCGCTCAGATGAGCTGAGCTCGTGCGTTGTGTTTGGTCTCGTGCTCTCTGTCTCTCTCGCGCTGAAGGCGCAGATGAAGCAGCTGTTTATTCTCGCAGCGGGAGCTGCTTTAACTCAGCGGCTTCACTGCTCTCTCACCGTGGGAGTGTAGACGGGCTCAGACACGGCGGAGAGCTGAGGAGCTGAGGAGAGGAGCTCTCACCCTCTCCACGAGGCGTCTTCACTTTCACACCCCCGCTGGAAGACTTCTCATCAAACTCCATAGCGCTGCTTATTGGCGTTATCGACTCCAACGCTCTGAGCAGCTTCAGGAGCCGCGTTCAGAGTAAAACTGCACCTCGACGCTTTTCTGTAGCCTCCGTGAGCCCAAGCCTAGAAGCCTAACCCGAGCTTGTGCTTTTTTTATGCTCTCAGTCAACGGGAGCAATTATCACTTTTCTGTCTTAGTGAAGGTTTTCATGAAAAGGGGCGGGGGGGGGGGGGGGGTATTTGGGGGGTGGTTGGTATTTGATACGCACGTTGCAACACTGTTGGTTGAAGCCAGTTGGATTGAAAAGTTTGTAAAGAGAAGTCTGTTCAGGACGCTGTGCGCACTCTGCATTCCTATTAAAGCCTCGTGTATTAGCTACTGGGTCAGTATCTGTATTCAGCACTCCACTCACTAGAGATGCATAATTTACAAAAGAATAAACGAATTAAATGAACAGTGTATGTAGTGTAAAATGCCCTGTCAATACAACCTAAAGTTTTCAAGGTTTCACTCAACTCCAGTAATTACTGTCCTATGCAAAAGTTTGAACACCCCCAGTAAGGTTACATATTTACACTCACCAGCCACTTTATAAGGTACACCTAATAAACCTGTTCAGTTGCTTGTTAACACAAATAGCTAATCATGGCCGTAACTCAATGCATTTAGGCATGTAGAAGTGGTCAAGACAACTTGCTGAAGTGCAGACCGAGCATCAGAATGGGGAAGAAAGGTGATTTAAGTGACTTTGAACGTGGCGTGGTTGTTGGTGCCAGACGGGCTGGTCTGAGTATTTCAGAAACTGCTGATCTACTGGGATTTTCTCGCACAACCATCTCTGGGGTTTACAGAGAACGGTCAGACAAAGAGAAAATATCCAGTGAGCGGCAGTTGTGAAGACGAAAATGCCTTGTTGATGTGAGAGGTCAGAGGAGAATGGGCAGACTGGTTCCAGATGATAGAAAGGCAACAGTAACTCAAATAACCAACCAACATCTCTAAGGAATGTTTCCAAAACCTTGTTGAAAGTTAGCCACGAAGAATGAAGGCAGTTCTGAAGGCAAAAGAGGGTCAAACCTTTTACCAGCAAGGTGTACCTAATAAAGTGGCTGGTGAGTGTGTATATATATATATATATATATATATATATATATATATATATATATATATATATAAATACACACTCACTGGTCTGAGTATTTATATATATATATATATATATATATATATATATATATATATAGGAAAAACCTACTTCGCTTTTAATGTAAGTCAATGCAACTGTTAACATTAATGTGATGTTAGGCAAACAACAGGTCACTGTAGCCCTTTTGTTTATATGTTATAACTGCTTATACATGTTTTTATCTGTTTTTAATAAGGTGTTTATGACCTAATTAATGTTAATAAAGTTAATTTAAACCAGAAGTAAACCATGTGAGGATAGTTTCAATCTAGATTTTGTACTTTTACAAAAACATTCTTGTAGAACCATCTAATGAAAGTTGCATTAGAACCAGAAGTATTTATGCTATGGCATCGCTTCAAAGAACTCATTCTGGAACCTTTATATTTAAGACAGTACAAGCCTTGGACTTAAAACTATAGTTGTAAGGCTGTTAGAGAGAGAGGGGGGGGGGGGGGGGGGGAGAATTTAGGCTACTATACTATTTATTATACTGTATATATAAACCTAAATACAAAAAAAAAACCTGCTTATCGTTGCATTAAATTTCCATAATTCAAAGCTGCGCTCTGATTAAACATGTAGAGAGAGAAAATGTGCATTTGCATAGGCCACATTTGAAGTCTTTTATGGTGTGCTAAGCTTAGCAAATCAACAGTAATTGTGCACTAAAATGTTCTTATTTTCACTTTGAAAATAAACAAAACATGTCATCAGACCCAGGGCGCCCAAACTTTTGCAAACAACTGTATTTTCAATGCAACAATATAAAGCAAAAATGTAGTCCAGATGAACAAAAGCAGTTTTACGACATCTCAGACCTCAAAAGTCAGCTCTTGCCCTGTTTCCCTCTGCAGTATGCTGGTAGTGATGTGTAATGGTAGTGAGGAGTGAGTGCCTGTATTAGATTATGAGCTGTTAAAAATGCCCTCCTCGTGGGGGTAACTGTGGTGGTTGCATGGTCACCGGTGAATCATTAATATGCCACTTCCACGAATGTGCCACTACCTAATTTTGGAGTTAGTGAAGGTTAACCTGCCTTGAAGAAACATCTCAATTAGGGACACGGTTAGTCATAGTTGAGCGAGATCAAAACACTCATCATCCGAGTCTTAATCTTCAGCAGACGGGCCTTCTGCAGTGGAATTTATGGTCCATAGACAGTTTAAAGGAAGCAATGTAATCTGTCAGAGAGGATGGCTGATGGACTACAGGGGAATATTCTGAGCAGGAAGATCAAATTTGGAATAACGCTCTGGATGACAGAGGTATTTTCCCAGTGAAGTAAAACACTGGGGAGCTCACCAAGCACCTACCATTTAGAAGCACGAATTAAAGACTGAAAAGGCTTCCTCTCCCCTCCAGCTCACTCTGAGTAGAGCAGATAATATGACAGTACAGTGCCAAATGCTAATTTTAAGCATTTATTTTACCAAGAAGGCCCATTCAGGCCTGTTGTGGACCTCAAGGGAGGCCACTGGATTAATTAATAAAGCATTTTGTTCCCAAAATTGTGCTCAGACCCATTTTCACTTTTGATTTCATTCAGACATTCTTGATTGTACTTACAGTGATAAGTTCCTGAATGGTTCTTGGTTTAGATAGATGGTTCAAGCAGAAATGGATAGAGAAACTATACATTATGTTGAGATTTTTTAACCTTGAAAGGATTTTTGGTACCATTTCACAAAAAGCTTACCCTTATGAATGTTTTATGAATGTAGTTTATTACTACTTAGTTAGGTACTAAGGTAAACACTTTAATTTCATCAATAAACAGCTATAATAGTTGTTACACAGTTATAACACAGTTATATAACAAGGGTAAAAGTGAGCTTGTATATCTGATGAATATGACTATCTGATGATCTGAGAGGTCTGAGAGGTTTGATGCTGACTGATGAAGACAAAGTAAAAAAAAAGTGACCAGCAAGATCTGCAGGTTATCGGAGTAGATAAATATGGGTTCACTGTAAGGCAAACAACAGGTCACTGTAGCCCTTTCATTTATATGTCATAACTGCTTATTAGTGATTTTAAAGTTTTAATAACCTAATTAATATTAATAAACTATTTTTAAACCAATAATAAAACCATGTATTTTATAGATTCATTCTAAAATGGTACCAGATTTTGTACATTAACAAAAAGGTTTCTTATAGAACCATCTAATAAAAGTATCATTAGAGAACCAGAAGTATTTCTTCTATGGCATCACTTCAAAGAACCTTTTCTGGAACCTTTATTTTTAAGACTACAGTTCATGCCTTAGACTTAAGACTATAGTTCAACCCCCTAAAAAAACACGTACACGTCCTGGATGACTAAGAGCATGTTTTTTGATGTGTGAGAGGGCTTGAAACAGGACGCCCAAATATTTGTGGCTATTCGGAGATGTGCCACCTCTGTTCCTGCACCCCCTAACTGTTTATCTTTGAGATAAATCCCTGGCCCACTTAGATATAAAGGAAACAAATCCATCTGATAAGCCATCCAAACACCCCTTTTCCACTTCAGCTCCGTCAAGTCCGCACGTTTCACATGAAAAGCTTTTAGCAAAGCCGGGGTCCGGCTGAGGAGGGCCATTGTTAGGCCCCCGTGATGGATTAAGTTGGAGAATGTTAGTGTTAGCCACTATAACACCTTTGAATTTATTAGGGTTTGTGTAAGCAGGGTCACCGGCACTAAATAGGATGTCAATGACCGAAACACAATTTCAAGGTAAATAATAAGCACTTAAATGAGTGAGTAACCTAAGTGGACCTCCGAAAGGGGGGTGGGAGTTGGTGGTCGGAGGCACATGGTTAGGACACTACAGCTGTATCCCTGAGTATCTTGCCTGGAATTTGTATTCAAAAGATGCTTCAGTAGGTAACGCTGATCTTGTTCAGTTTTTCTTGGCTATTTGTTCATATGCAATTGCTGTTGATATTCTGTGTGCTGACTTTTCTGTGTATCAGATATATGAGCCATGTATAAAACATACAGAGCTATATCAGCCTCTGTGTCTGGGTCCTTAAATGGTAATTTTATCATTTTGTCATCATTTTAAACTTGGATCTCAAAGCAGTTTATACTCCATCCTGTTTCTGTGAATGTATTTTATGTGATGTATCCCCCTCACTGTCATGAATTACGTTAACATCTCTTAAAGATGAAATGATACTGATTATTTCACCCTGTAAATCAACCTCAAGGACAGACCATATGGCTGTTGTGGTCAGATAAAAAGTACAAACCAAAGCTCACATTCTCTGTGGACTGATTTCTCTAATCCTTTTTCCTAAAAACTTCTCAGATTTCTCAAGAAAGCATTTATCTCCAACAGCTTATGGTATGCCTCAGTGGGGACTAAGCTGCAGTACTGAAATCAATATTGTAAATAAAAGCAACATTTATTCATCATAATAGTACTGTTTATCATTTCTTCTATTTGGGATAGAATAGGTATTATCAATACTTTTTATTGTTTTGTAATTGTTTAAGTGGAATAAAAAAATGAAATGGTTGACATTCGATGTTCTATTCTAGAGAAACTTGCTGAATCAGAATTGCTGACAGTGGTGGTGATAGGAACCAGACGTCCAAACAGTTTAATGCCTCTAAAAGCTTCCTCACACAAAGCTGCCTGATGTCACACTGATTTATGCTAATTCTGAGACAAGCTTTTGTGTTAAAACATACATATTTAAATTCATTTAAGTGCACACAGGGCACCACGAGGCAAAGGAAGTCTTTTTTTCTCTCAGATGTACCAATATTGTACCATCATATGAAAACTCAGAAGCCGTGTAGACTCACTGATCATTTTGGATAAATAAGGTACTGTGTATGTGTTGTGGACATCGCTTGTTCCTATCAGCACCACTGTATTAGAAATCTGAGTCAGTAAGTTTCCCTACAATGAACCAATTCACATCAGAATTCTCTGCATGAGTTTGTTTACATCTTAACGATTCTGGAGAAATTTTGGAAAAAGTGGTGGAATTCCTCTGTAAGGTAGTCAATTTGAGATGCATAGTAGAGGCCTTGTCTGAGGCCTATAGACCTTTCTCTCTTTTTCTCTCTCATCCAGGTTAAAGCCATGCTCCTCCTGGGACAGCAGAGCTTGAACCCCCCCCACCCCCACTGCAGCCGTTCAGTTTACAGATGAATTGTAGCTGGGTGCTAAACTGCGTCCGAGCCGCCGTCAATGTTTATGTCTACCAATCAACTGCAATGTGCTTATGTTATATGGTATTATGGACACAGCAACCTTAAAACATGCCAGACCTTTTCAGAGGCCTAGATTTATGACATGTTGAATTTCAGGAGTTGAAAAAAGAAAACACGGTGGAGATGTATGTGTGAGGGAGCATTTGTGTTTCTGTTAAGAATACAGTCACTGTTTATTGCTTATTTGTTCAGCTTTTGGCCAGATCACAAATGGCAAAGCGGTCAGTAATGTGTTATGTGTTTGTTTTGCTGTGTAGCTCCTAAAACGCTGTGCACTCGTTCTGTTTATCAAACTTAATGCTTATGCCCTGACCCCAAATGTAGCTGATCAGCTAAGACATGTTTGATGTCTTGGGTTTGCTTCTTTGCTAGTGTATACTAATGTAGCTAACAAGTAATGGAAGCCTATGCTCCACCATTTAGCACTGCATAGACACCTAACTCATCCCACTCAAACCACTTTGAGTCCTAAAGGAGTCACAAATAGACGATGTGGTTTGAGGTACTGTATGGCTGTTAGCAATAAAAGTGGACGAAGGTATGGTCAAAATTCAGGCTTCAAGTTGGACACTCTTGTTTTTAGCTACAGTCATAAGCAAATTTTGCTTTGTTGATTTTTGAGTGAAAATAAGTTCACATCCTCTACAGGACTTAGATAAGACGTCTATTTATTTGCTGGGTTTAACATGCTTTAAAAAATAAATCAATAAAATGTGCCATTGTGCCATTATTTTTTCCAACATCAAGTTCAGCAAATGAAATAATGATTAAATTAAATGACCTGTCTTTTTATTTATTGAATGCAAATAAGTCAACACACCATCTACAGAGAATAAACTATTTCAATTTATTTAACGTATTAAAAAATATTTTAGATGTAGATTAAGCTGCGGTCAAGGTTTAATTATTGCATTCCCATGCCTTTCTAAGTTGTGGCCACACATTAGAATCTTGTTCCCACACTTTGCTAAGTTGTGGCCATGCATTAGCATCTTGTTCCCACACCTAAGTTGTGGACACGTATTAGTGTCTTGTTATGACACCTTACTAATTTGTGGCTTCGCATTAGCATCTTGTTCCCACACCTTACTTAGTTGTGGCCATGCATTGGCATCTCTTTGTAAGACATGGGAATGAGATTGTGCTGTATTAAGCTGTGGTCAAGGCCTAATTATCTCATTCCCACGCCTTACTAAGTTGTGGCCACACATTAGTATCTTGTTTCCACACTTTACTAAGTTATAGCCATGCATTAGCATCTTGTTCCCACACCTAAGTTGTGGACACGTATTAGTGTCTTGTTATGACACCTTACTAATTTGTGGCTTTGCATTAGCATCTGGTTCCCACACCTTACTAATTTGTGGCTTCGCATTAGCATCTGGTTCCCACACCTTACTAAGTTGTGGCCACAACTTAATTATCTTGTTCCCAGACCTTACTACGTCATGGCCACGCATAATTTTTATTTGTATAGGACGTCACCAGCAGAGCTCCATATAAAGCAGTCTTTCTCACTGTTTAATCCGGTGGAGTCCAGTTTCAACCTCGATCTGCCACAACCTGCTCCAGCTTAATGAACATTTTCTTCTTGATTGGCTGAATCAGATGCATTAGTGCTTCATGTAGGTTTGAACTAAACTCTGCAGCAAAGTGGATCTCAAGGAGACAGGTTGGTGACCACTGGTTTAATCCAGATCCCACACCTGTCCTCTTCTGTCTTCAGTTTAGGAAATTAGTAAAACTTTTGCTCAAAAAGGTGATTTACAGTCAAATCTGAAATCGTCAGAGGTGCCCAGGCCAAATTAAAGTTGCTAAGCTATGAGTGGATGCTGTGGAGCTATGGCTATAATTGGTTTGCTTTAGTCTGAAAGCATGTCATATTCTTTTACACACAGAAGATCCTTTAGATTTATCCCACTTCAGATTCAGAGTAATGATGCATGTGCAAAAAGTAATGGAGTAAAAATTTGGATATTTTACTGTGAAATGAAGGGAAAGTATAAAAAAGATGAGAATACTTTAATAAACTACTCTAAATAGCACCACAAAGGGTTCTGCTATAGTTACAATCATATCATAACAATCACAGAACCCTTTTTGGTGCTAATTAGAACCCTTTTCAAAAAGGTTCTATATGGAACCACGTACAGCACATTCTCCATCAAACATGAACACTTTCTTGATGGAAAAACCATTTAATCTTTGAGTGTTCATGGTTCTATACAGAACTATTTGCTTTACTAAAGAACCCTTGAGGAACCATCTTTTTTAAGTCAGATACGTAAAGTGCTCATATAATGGAAAACCAAATTTGTTAACAAAGTTTTAAAATTTTCACTACTTAGTCCACGCAGTCCACATATGGAAACTAGGCTGCAAAACAGCATGTTGAGAATGATTTGTGATGTCACAAAAACCTCCTCTTTTATAGCACAGTAGTTTAGCCCTGTCCATTCATATTGAAGTTATAAGGAGTGTTTTAGTTCTGAGTGTTTTTTTGAATGAGACAAAATACAGGGCAGCCAATCAGAACAGAGCTCATTTACATATGTCAGTCAAAAAGCATGTTTAATTATAAAGAGGTTGGAAAATGGCCATGAGAAAATGAATTATGACCATTGTTGGTACATATAACTACACAAATGTAGTAAGTTTAGCTAAAATAAAACAAAAATGTGAAATATAAAAACTTTAAATGAGTCCTTAAGTACAGTAATAAATGTCCATTGTTGCTATCTGCCACTGGTCAAGAGTTTGTCAGAAACAAATAAGCAAGATGTGAAGAAGGTGTCTGATGACGTAGACATGAGTTTGTAGCTTGATTAGCCTCAGTGGGTCTAGTGCCAAACTAAAGAAACAACCAAAAATGGTGCTGAAAAGGTGCTACGGTGAGAATTCTAATTACATTTCCATAACTTTCCATCTCTGCAGCTTGTAGATTTTTCGCATTTATTTTTCTGTTGGGTTCAGATGGGAGCCCAGCATCATAGGACCTGCTAAGGCTGCATTATAACAGCCTGTGACATGTAGCACAGCACTGAGAACTCAATCCTGGGTCTGAAGCAGAGTGGAGAGGAGAAGGGGGAGAGCTGGAGCTCAGTACGGTGGATTAGAGGGAAAAACAAGCCTCGGCCAAGAAAACAAAGCTGCTGGATCTGTCCCTTTGATAATGCTGTTGTAAAGGATGACCAGCAAAGCCTCCCAATTCAACCATGCCTTTAAATGGAAGCCTGAGAGGCTATGAGTGTGCATGAGATGAAAGTTTTCCTTCCATCCGTTTCTTCTTTTCTTGCCCTTTTAATGTGGGGCAAGCTGAGATGCTTTGTTCGGAAAGCGACGCAACTTGAACCGCTTTGTGCTCCAGCTGCATGTGAACAGACAGCAAGCAGACACTTAATCTTGACAGACAGCACAACTTGACATCAATTTGTCCCCAGGGGAGAGGATCTGGAGCACTCTGGGATTGGCTCAAGCTTCAAGTCCCCTCCTTTCCCTCGTATGCACATGATACGCGCAAAGCCCACTTCCCGCTTTCACTCAAAACTCCATACCCCGGCGATAAATTCATAGTGAGGGAGCTGTACAGCTTGTCGTAACTTATGTCTTCTACCGAGCAGCTCCGCAGAGGGAGAAGACTTAAGACATCAGGCCTGATGGCAGACCCGATGAGCACGCATTACACAATCGTACCATTTTATCTTAGACTTTCGAACACGATGACCTTAGCATTTGCTCTACACATGGAATACCAATTGCATAGGGCCCTCTTACTCATGAAGATGGAGATTCTTGGACTCCTAACCACATGGGAGAGGTTAGGCGTCCAGCAGAAACAGGGAGTTACCCGTCCCCCCTCTCAAAAAAAAAACCAAAAAACCCTAACTCACCGAGCTGCCGTCCCTCAAAAAAAGGGAGGCTGAGGGGTGAGGGGACGTGGAGGAGTGCATCTGAAAGAGGCCCAGTCAAACATTCCCCCTTTCCCTCTCTTCCTCTCCTCCACAAGGTTCCCCTCCAAACCTGCGGGGGTGACTCAGAGGACACGGCGTCTTGTAAAACACATGCACTTAATATTAGAGCCATAAAACTTGTTAAATTAAAAGCTATTTTGGAAAATAGAAAGGGAAATATTTATGCGTCTGGCCCATGATAGAGTCCGTTTTATTCCCCAGCCAAGAGGCTGCTGGGGCACAGGTAACAACTGTCAACAAGTGAGAAACCCCGTGGTACCCCAGTCAGCAGTGCACTTTCACGTGTGGTGTGGTTTCTTTTAGCAGGACTGTACAATTTAACGTTGCATAGGGACGGGAAAAAAAGTAAATCAGGGCTTTGTTAAAGATGAGGTGCGAAATACCCTCCCCAGCACCTCTTGATAGACTCTTAGAAGAGGGTGAAACAGAAAGCAAAAAAAGGGAGTCTTAGTGATTGAAAAGCTGCAAAAAGCAATTATGATTGTGAAAATATACAGGCCTCTGGTTTTAACTCTGGCAGGCTTCATAAATCGTGGAGGTCGCACTGTTTACTCAGTGCTGGACCCGGCCTGAGCCTTTTCTGACCATCACATCAGAGGGGTGTAAACTACTGCATCAACTCCACAGTGGTGCCCCACCATCCATGACACAACTATGCCAACACATCACAAAATACACAATATTTTCACGAAATGTAGTAACACTGTTTTTGTTTTCGTAACAGTCAAATAGGTTTCGAATTTTTTTTTTTTATGGATAAACATCAATATTACACCAAGTTAAGCCATTTAACTGAAATTAAGTCAAAATCTTCATTTACAGAACTGAGACCATTCATTTATTTAATTTGAAGCCCAAATGTCCATTCAGTTATGGACATGTTTGAACATGCTATTCAGTTTTCAGCATCAATATATATGACAAAAATATATAAAATTACACAGAAGCATCAACAACTCAATTAATATAATATTTTTCTGTATTTAGTGTGTCCTCTCTTTGTCTTTATTCCAGCTTCCATTGTCTTTAGGAGACTCACTTTCAGTTTATGAAAGAAATCTACAGGGATATTTTTCCACACCTTCGGAAGTTCATAGAAGTTGGTTGTATGTGCTTCTAATGATCCAAGTAATCCAAACACATTGAGGGATGTTTGAGGTCTGGACTCTGGGATGGTCAGTCCATTATTTAGCTTCTTTGTTTGATGTGTCCATCTCCTTTTCTCAGTGAGGTTCTTCTCGATCAGCTACACGTCCTTTCAGACCCACAGTGCTGAGTCGTCTTCTCACAGTGGAAGGATGGACAGAAACACCTGTGGATGTTTTCAGAGCTGAAGCAGCTTGATTTTCTCCTCTCTCTCACAGCTGAAAGATTTAAGTGCTGTTTATCTGATGGGGCAGTTTTGGGGTCTACCTGGTCTTGCACAGTTATAAAGAGTGCTATCTTCTCTATGTGTTAATGATTTTTTTAATTCTAGTTTTGTGAAAAAATTGTTTTGTTTTTACTCTTAATTTTTCTAAGCAAATAAAGGAGGGAAAAAAGTCTTGGATTTTGCACAATACAGTATATTTCCCATATAAGTATAATGGATAGGGTTTTACAGTTCAGCCATCACCCACTTCCTCATCTAATAATAAATGTTTTTTAAATTATTCCTTTTTTAAGACACTACATCACTTTATCCATGGCAGACACTCCACACACTGCTCTGTGTTACATATTACATATTTTCACTTTGAAATTATGTATATATCACTTTATTTCAGCATTTGTAAAGGTCATTCCATGCTGATGCTGTATTCTAGACACTAATAACCCTTTCTGGAGTTCAGGTGTTAATCATTAGGTTCAATTCTGTTCTCACATCATCATGTGAAGTGTGTAATTTCTGATAAGTGCTCATGAGCCGCAGTGAGTGGAGTCCGTACCGCATCTTTTGATGCCGCAAAATGCATCTCATGCTTCAGCCAGGCTAGAATCTTTAATGTAAACCAGCAAGTAAGTAAAAGAAGTCCATGGGTGGGGAAGATTTATAGTCCATTTGATCTCTGACTGGAAAGGTGCTTTAAGGCCCACAAAGGTTTTGTTGTATGTGCGCGCCCACTCTGAAACGACGACGAAAAACCCATTATTATTAAAAAAATAATAAAAACACAGACCTGCACACACATTTACACACATATGCGCACACACATACGCACGTATGCACACCGAGACACATGCACAGACATGCATTTACCCAAAACGCACGGCCAAAATGCACTTAAAATTTATGGCTTTAACATTCCTTCAGGGTCAAGCTATTTATCAAATCCTCCACATTCTGGTTTCAATTACCCGGCGTATTGTGGAGAGCAGCTATTTTAGCAGGTTCATTTGGCTCAGTAGGGGACGCGAAGGCTTTCGCTTTAACGCGCTGTCTCTGATGGCTGCTCGCTGTCAGCCTGGTAGTGGCCAGGCTGTAGATGGAGGGAATGGACGGTGGCCTCTATCAGAAAAAGGGGAGCATTTTTTTTCTTTATCGGAGTGCAGGGCGGCGGGGCCTACAACTGTGGTAGAGAGGCAATAAATCCTGCTTTTATTGCTGAAGAATTCCACTCTCTCCGCAGGCCTGACAGCGCCCCGCGTTCTCCAAGCTTTTTGGACAATTTCGACACCATGTCCATCTGGTGCTGATTAAGATCCCGACTGGCGAGTGAGTAAGGGAGGGAGAGAGAGAGAAAGGGAGGCAGAGAGAGGTGCACAGGTCAAGAATGGGGAAAAAGACAGCAAGGTGAGAGGGAAGAAGAGCAGAAATATAATCCTGCATTTTAAGATCTATCTGTACTGTATGCTCTATTACCTTGTACAGTAATTACCCTGTGCACAAAATGTGGTAATTAAAAACACTCAAAATAAAAATTAATGAGAAGGTGTTTTGGCATCTGCCCACTGAATTCTATTATAGGGTTTTCGACGCAATGGATTTCTTTCTAAATACAGTGAAACATATTGGAATAATTCTCTGTGGTAACTGACCACATACTACAGACGCAACAGATAAACCTAGGAATGTTCCTTTAAGCCCTTATTCTTTTAAGCTGAAAATGTCCATGTCTTACATTTTTCTTTTATGTCATCTTTTCCCTTGAGGTCCACTTATAATATTAGTGTACCAAAAAACTGTCCAGTAAGTTTTTGGTGAGCATTTTCCAGCCTCTCTTTATCCCTTTAGAACAGGGGTATCAAACTTGAATTATATATATATATATATATATATATATATATATATATATATATATATATATATATATGCATAATTGGAGCTTCTGAGTGCTCATATTGTTTATGTTGTTTGAACTGCAGCTGAAATGCAGGGATTGTAGTGAAATATAGGGATTATAGAGCAGCGCATTGTGAAACAGGCTAATATTAATAGAAAATTAGAATAATTTGACAGGCTGGATAGGACTGTACCACGGGCCTTGTGCTTGACCTTATGCCTTGTGCCTTAGAAGTAAACAAGCCTATCCTGTTGATATATGTAAATAAGCTCTGTTCTGATTGGCAGTCCTGTATTGTTCCTCAGTCACAGCTGCAACACTTCTTATAACTTCAGTGTGAATGGGTCGAGCTAATCATCTGTATGGATCTAAGTAGGTAGATATATGGAAATAAGTTTGTTCTTGTGACATCACAGAAACAATGAACAAAAAAACAGGCTGTTTTTTCAGCTTAGTTTCCATATATGGACTGTATGGGTGTAGGACTAAACAGTACATATTACAAATATGTACATAATTACAATTATTTCAAGAGAAACTCCACACTCCTAAAAAAATATGGTTCTTTAAGGGTTCTGGTGTAAAGAATTGTTCTTCAGATTGATGGAGAATGTGCTGTATATGGTTCTATACAGAACCTTTTTAAAATGGGTTCTATATAGCACCAAAAAGGATTCCTCAATTCTTACAAGCTTGACATTGTAACAAAAAGAGCCTCTTTTGGTGTTACAAGCCCTTTTTATAAAGGTTCTATACAGAACTACATACAACACATCAATCTGAAGAACCATTTCACCATACAAAAAACATTGAACATGCAAATGGTTCTTTGAGTGTTCATAGATCTACACAGAACCATTGTCTTTACTGAAGAATCCCTAATGAACCATCTTTTTTAAGAGCATATTATATGTGCGCATTATCCAGTAAAGGCTATGAATTTCTCAGAAGCTCCCATGAAACTAATACGCGAGGAACGTACAGTTATGTGACTGTAATTATGAGCGTGAGGAAGTCGACACCTGCAGACAGATTCTTAGAGTTTAAAGGGTTAAAAATCAAAGTCCAATCAGAAAGCCAAGAAAAAAGATCATCCCTGATGGCTGGCCAGCGTGACTGCCGTTAAGACCAGGCGGCATCATTAGGTCGATGACCCAGCCATGGCCAAAAGATATTATTTGGAGAGAGGAGCCATCTTGTCCTGTGTTTGGGGTTTATTATCCTCTCCGCTGGCACCTGCTCTCACTCTGGGCTTGCCAACACTGTCCCTCCTGCTCTTCTACCTCCCTTACACCTCCCATCCCAACCCCCCAGAACCCACTGGCACTGACGAGCTTCTGCGCAGGCATCAACCAAAGGCAGAAGAGGTTCATTAGGAAGTCTGTCTGAGCTTCGTGATGTCACAACCCAAGCATTCCTGTGAGAAATGGCTCATTGGCAGCACCTGGAGAACTCAGGCCTTCTCCCTACTGATAACGCAGGGAAAATGACCAGACGATCAAAGGATAGCCCAAACCTCCCTCACCAAACTGCTTGTAATCACAGAAGAGCCTTAGTGATGAGGCATGAGAAACATTTTACACCTTGAACTAGGCTTCAGTTTTTAACAGGGGTGGATAGAGCAGCATAAATTGGTGAAATAATGACTGCAGTAAAGTTGAAGTACCTTTACAAAAAATAGCTTGAGCACAAGTACCAAAGTACACGGTAAGAAATAAAGGTTCTGTGCACTTTTTGTTTATCAAGGTACAAACAATGTAAATGTTCCCTCAAAGGTACAACAATTGTTTTAAGGTCAGATTGTGCACCATATACAAGTTTTTCCCAGGCAAAAAGTACATATTTGTACCTTTTCATAACCTAATATTCTACAACAGAACTATAAAACAAAAAGCCTGAAGACGAGATGGGTGTGTGGAGTCATTTCAAAGGATTATGGAACAGTTACGTTCCCTGACTAAAGGTACTGAGATGCACCTTTGAGGGTCCCACCCCAGTGGCCTGAAAAATATAAAATGCGCTCTAACTTTTGCACAGACTGCATTTTATTCAGCAAAAAATAATTAAATTTAGCAAATAATCAGCAGAAAAATGTAAGTGTGTGGTCTGTATCTGAGTTTGTGCTCTTCAAGAAAATCAGTAAAACGTAATTTGGCCAGAGGTGCTTTTGCACACAAATGTATATTGTAGATAATAATTGATACAATACTGTATATTAATAATAATGTAAATTATACATATATATATATATATATATATATATATATAGCAAGTGAGAGAGTGAGAGAGAGAGAGAGAGAGAGAGAGTGAGGAAGAGAGTGAGGGAGAGAGAGGGCAGTAAGAGGGCAGTAAACAGACGGTGGAGTTGGGAGGGTGTGTATGTGTGTGCATGTGTGTTGGTGTTCCTGACCCTGTGGAGACCCCGTGCCTCATCAGAAGATAAAACTCACCTACTTAGCTCTCTCCTGCCTTGTGGTGTGGCTTCCCTGTAAAAATGGTGTTATTAATAAGAAGCACATGTCGACACAGAGCTCTTAAGACTCGCTCAGGCTTCCTCACAGCCGAATATAAAGAACACATCTTCTCTATACGGAGCTTAGAAACGCAGCAGAACACTCTCTATTGGAAACCCACAGCTATAATATCACAAACCATGACATACTGACCTTTGTCCTGTGATGAAAACTGAGTAACTGAAATGTTTTGGCCCATGTATAAAACCTTCTACTAATTACATCAAATTACACACATGCCTAAAATATATAAACCAAAATAAATACCTAAAATAAATAAGCTACTATTGACAGTTTAATGTTTTTATATCACATTATTTTAGAAAACTTTTCTTATTTCTATAATAGACCGTAGAAGTCACAGAAACCAATATGTACAAGTTATTCAGCATCAAAAAACCTATTTAACAGGAAATTACACAAATACCTCAACAGCAAAATATATTTTCTTCAGTGTTTTGTCCACTTCTTACCTTTATTGGATATTTTTCCACACCTCCAAAGTTCAGTCTTAGACATTGGTTATATTTTCTGCTTTTCATAATCCAAACAATCCCTAACACATTCAGTGATGCTGAGGACTCTGGGGTGGTCAGTCCAATGTTCAGCTTCTTTGTTTGATGTGCTCGTCTCCTTTTCTCAGTGAGGTTCTTCTTGACAGCTACACATCCTTTCAGACCCATAGCGCTGAGTCATCTAACAGTGGAAGGATGGACAGAA
Organism: Pygocentrus nattereri; assembly: GCF_015220715.1. Taxonomy (NCBI): domain Eukaryota; kingdom Metazoa; phylum Chordata; class Actinopteri; order Characiformes; family Serrasalmidae; genus Pygocentrus; species Pygocentrus nattereri. Next base: position 27,277,639 of record NC_051215.1, on the reverse strand, counting down.
ACACCTGCGGATGTTTTCAGATCTGAAGCAGCTTGATTTTCTCCAAGTACTGTTTATCTGATGGGCGCAGTTTTGGCATCAACCTAGTCTTCCAGGTGGTTGTTAGGAGCCCTATTTTCTCGGTAGCTTCTAATATTTTTTTTTTTCCACTCTTGATTTTCTTTTTTCTTATTCAAATGGATTATCTGATCAAATTTTCTCAGAAATATTTCCTGAAAAATGAATAACTTGTTCTTCATGGGTTTTTGACCAGAAAGTAAATAAAGGCAGGACATAAAGTCTCTGATTTTGCACAGTAGTGTATATTACGCACATGAGAATAATGGATAGTGTTTTATAGTTCAAGCATCACATATTTCCTAATCTAATATTAACCTTTTTTATTGAAATATTCTGTTAATTTTTAGACACTACATCACTTTGTCCATGGTAGACACTCCACGCACTCTGTGTTACATATTACATATTTTCAGTTTGAAATTATGCATATATCACTTTATTTCGCATGTTTAAAGGTCATTCCATGCTGGCGCTGTATTTTAGACACTAACAAGTCATTGTGGAGTTCAGGTGTTAATCATTAGGTTCAATTCTGTTCTCACATCATCATGAGAAGCGTATAATTTTCATTTCACTTTCTCCTTCCTTATGCAAGTGGATAACCTTATATCTAATCTGCTGAGAAACATCTCAAAAAAACAAACAATTTGTACTTAAAGTCTTTTTTAGATGAAGGGTGGTTTCTGACTTTTGCTGTAAATCCCTTTTTGCTTGTGTGGAGCTAGTCTGGTCACACGGCTTGACGTGAAACAAGAAGAAACCTGCAGTATCCAGTATCCCCCACCCCCGTCACTAAAGCAAGCTCACAGACCACCACTCTCATCTCTATGTAACATTCCGTACCTGCAGCCTTTAAATAACACCAATTTTTCCTTATTATTTCACCAGATTGTAATAGAAATTCCTACTTAGTGTACCTTTAAAGGTTAATGCCCCACAGGTAAAATCAATTACCTTTTATCTCCTAAATCTAGAAGTGCATGGCATATAAAGTGGAAGACGCAATAATAATTTTACAAATCATTTCACCGCCTAGAGACCAAATAATGTGCATGAGCATTTATTTTTCGCCGTACGGGGCTCAGGAGGACGCGCATAACTCGGCAGAATAACAATATCATTAAAGCGCAGGCTGGAGAAATAAATCATTATTGCCATTAATGTCTGCTAACCTATTCAAATGGGCCTCTCCTTCCTAATGTCCACCCATCTGTGTGGCTTTGTCTTATATTCAAATCACCATAATCAACTTTGCTGTGCATGCTACATCTGGAAATAATAATTAATGGCATTGTTCAAAATCAAATTGTTTTGCATGTGTGATAAATGGACACACAGCTAATTGTATATTTTGAATAAAAATGAAAGCAGAAACTGATATTATTATGGGAGAAAGAGGGGCATGTGCTGTTCCGCTCCCTGTACGTTCCAACTGCTGCTCTGTTTATGGTCACCTCAAGCCTTCGGGCCACAGTTTGAAATGCATTTATAAATAAGACCTGCGAGAGATATAATGATTTAACTCAGCGGCTAAAAATAGAGGCTGATCAGAGCCGTCAGATCGTCCAACTTTCAGGCAAAAGCTTTCAGGCAACCATCATCATTACCGCACTCTTAATTGCCTGCCAGTTTAGACACGACTAGACTCATATCCCATAGGCTGCTAATTGCATTTACGTTCAGTTTAGCCTGAGGTTTTTTTCTTAACCCAAAAGCCATAAACTAACCATATACTATTTAGTAAAACTAATTTAATGCCTGTCACCAGTTTTGCGATGAGTTACATCTGGGACTACAGTATCCTTCAAACTAAGAGGGAATGTATTTAACAAACTCACAAATCGATAGAGAACATTCAGACGTGCTGTGTTCAGATCAATAAGGTTATATTAAAGGGTCCATAACCTACACCTTTCTGTATTTCTTTTTCTCCTTGAGCTCCACTTATGATGTGCAAGCAGGTTTATGCACCAAAAGCTCTATCTTTTAGAATAGATTTTGTTCTGCTGCTAGTTTTTAAGGCTCTAAATGACCTCAAAGCACCACTTACATCACAGAGTGTCCATCTGTTTATGTTCCAGTGTGAGATCTTAGGTCTGCAAATACTGACCTGTAACACACAGAAAACATGGAGAGACTCATTCAGTTACTCTGCTCCTAAACTGTGGTGCTCAGTTCACCTTGTATAAGGCAGTCAAGCTCAGTGTTCACCTTTAAGAAGCATTTAAAAATGTATCTCTTTAACTCAGCATTTAATTAGAACTCTACATCTCGTGGTATTTATCTTTTAATTTGATTTGTGTCATTTTCTTATGATTCTAAATTGATACTTATACTTATTAATACTTTGTATTAATAAGTATAAGTATTATAAAGCTTTAACAAAGATTAACAAAGCTTTGTATTACTCTTAAGCTTTGTTACTTGTCTGTAAAGTACTCTGAGCTGCCAATGGCATGAAAAGTGCTACATAAATAAATATTATTATTATTATTATTATTAAAACAGTCATAATACGTTGTTTATGTGACTCTCTTTATCCTTTAGAATTAAACAGGCTGTTTTACTTTTTGTTGTTGTGCCTTTAAGACTGACATATGTAAATAGTCTGGGCTGAAACACTCCTTATAACTTCAGTGGGAGTGGGCGGAGCTAAACTGCTATGGGCTGAATAGATGGATATGTGAATGTGCTGGTACACACATCAGGTCCTTTCACAACGTCCATATACGGACTGAATGGGACATTTTAAAGTTTTAACAACGTTTACATACTACATCAAACAGTTTTAACCAAAAAAAGGGAAGGAACTTCAGTTTAAATGACATGGGCACTATAAATGAGTTCTCCTTTGGCCATTCTGTAAAGAATAAGCTGAAAGCTCGTATCAGATTAAGGCATAACTCAGTTTGAGTTTTCTTTACCCCACTAATGAGAGAAGTGTGCTTGTTAGGCCATTTGTTTCTTTGGAAAATCAGGGATTGGACAAGCAAATAATCGATTAAGCACAGTGGCGCTCCCGAATACGCCGAATAACAGAACTGTGCACACAAATGTGTAAATGTTCGGGAACTGGAAGGCTCAGCCTGACTGAACTCTCGCCCTGGCAATGGCAGCCCCCTGTGATGACACTGATTATGATTTCCAGCCTTTCAGAAATAGATCCGCCTGCCAATGAGGCCAAAGCAACCTGCTAATGCCACATATCTGGAACAAAAAGCCTGTGGACGGAAACAAAACCAGGCTCCACACAGATTCTGTTCCCTGACGCTCAGGCAAATTACTATACCTGCTGAGATTTCTGACAAGGCCAGTTTTTTGAAAAAACTGATTTGAGAAAAGCAGGCCAACTGAGATTGGAAAGCAGTCTGAAAGTGAGGGATGCTTCTAATGCAGCAGTGAGTGGCTGTGGACACGGAGGGTGAGGACAAGACGACCAGACAAGCACAATTTACGAGTCAGGGTAGGGCCCAGCCCACAGCAGCCATGGGGATGTGTGAACAAATTAATTTATTTTGATAATCTCTCTCCTCTCCCTCTCTCTCTCATCTCACTTTTTTCTGGTGCTGTCTTTGTCAAAATGAATGACAACGATTTGGCGGAGGATCTGGGATGTGCAGGCAGCATTGACAGGCGAATTATCAGGGGCCCAGTGCTCCTTATTATCAGCGGAGAAGTCATCAGAGGGATGGGTGTAGGGGCCCTCTCCGCTGTCACTATCTGTCAGTGGGACGAGGTCTGCTGCAAGGGCCAGCTGACAGGTAATTTCAACAATAACAATTACTCCCATTAGTGGTGTCATAAACAATTCACCCAAGGCAGAGCAATAACAAAGCTTTATAATCCACCGCCATATAAATAAATGCCAGCAGGTAACAAGTAATTTAGCAGAGGAACAAGCCCCAATCTAATGCATGTTTCAGCGCTGCACGCTAAATGAAACCAAGGCACACATGAGATCTGGAAACAGGAACCCAACCATTAACCAAATAACACCACAAACATAAACAGAGAGAGAGAGCGAGAGATGTAAATACTGGGAAAACCACCCTATATATAAGAAGTCAGGAAAAATGTAGAAATGAAGAACTTAGTTTTAAGGTTTCATACATATAATAATGTGCCGTATACAGAATAACAGTCAGATGTTTTAATTAACAGCATGTAAACCGTGTTAATCTAAGACTGCGTTAAAGTATCTGCCACAATTAGAAATCAAAAAGCCTTTGAGCAAGTGGTCTATATGAATATAAGTAAACACTGTCATGATAATGTTGCCTAGCCTTTCAGGAGAGTCTGAGCAGAACTGATATGTTCTTATAATATGTAAATCAGAAATGTAGAGAATTTCAATCACTTGCAGATCAATTTGAAATTTGACCCACCCTTAAAAATAAACGGTTCTTATCAGGTTCTTTAGTAAAGACAACGGTTATACATTATAAAGAGGATTCTGAACACTCACAACATCATTTCAGTGCAAACTGTTCTTTGCATGGCTAATTAGTTCTTCTCTTAATGGTTCTTGAAATTGGACCCACTCTTTAAAAAATGGTTCTTTGTGTGTTTTTTTAGAAAATGGTTCTACATAGAACTGGTCAACCATTTCAAAATGTTAATTATTATTATTATTTTTTTTTGCATGGATCAATAGTTCTTCTTTAACCTGTCATATATGGTTGCATATTTTTTTTGGTTCTATATAGCATCAGAAAAGGTGCCACTATTGTTACTCAAAGAACCTTTCTGGTTCACTCCTAGTAAAAAGAGTTCTGTATAATATAAAAAAAATCATGTAACATTAGCTGGACCCTTTTTGATACTATTTAGAACCATTAAAAAAGATCATGAAAAGAACCACATAAAACAGGTTAGAGAAGAACCATTTAAGGACCAACCAAAGAACAGTAGGCACTGAATGGTACTTCGAGTGTTCACGGTTTTATATATATATATATGTGTGTGTGTGTGTGTGTGTGTGTGTGTGTGTGTGTGTGTGTGTGTGTGTGTGTGTGGAACTAAAGAACCAGAGAAGAACCCTTTTTTAAAGAGTGGATAAAATTGACCTGAAAGTGATTTAAATTCTCTGTGATTTAGATTTAGATACATAAGAGTAATATTATATGAATATTTGAGTATATATATACTAGAAGGCTACATCAGACGAGCTACTCTTTGAACGGTGTATTGTACAGAATTATCTTTGCTAAGAGAATTATTTTATTATTTAGGCTGTTCTCTAAATAAACTAATACAGAAGTATAAACACACACTGAGCTGAGGTGTGAATCTAATGAACGCTGATGCGGAAGCGCGCGCAGGAGTCAGCTTCTATGAAAAGCTGTTATTTTATCATTTCTAAGTCGTGATTTCTGAGCTTATCGAGATCAGTTTGTTCAAATCGCTCGAGCGTGTGTTTAGTGGGGTTGAGTGCTCGCGCCTGTGTGTGTGTGTGTGTGTGTGTGCGCGCGCGCGCGGAGTGTTTTATTCGTGCAGGGACGCAAACAGAGCCGCGTGCCCTGCAGCGCCAGGAGAAAGTGAAAATCCCTAATGAGGAGAAGCGAGCTGCAATTAACACCGTGTCCCACCGCACGCGGTCAGGTGCTGTCACACACACACACAGGCGGGCACGCGCGCGGAGAGACGGAGAGAAAGGGGAGAAAGTGATCTGCAGTCTGAGTGGAGAACATCAGTACAAGAGAAGTAAAACTCGCCTGTGAGCAGCTCCTCTGACTCCGCGTCTCACCGCGCACGGTCACTGCAGGGCTGCTGGCCGCCCTTGTTTATTTTCCTTTGTGTTCTCTGTTTAGGACGCTTACTGCGCAAATGGTTGCGCGCTCGACGATAATGCAAGTCAGACAAATAAAACGAATTCGATTAAATCAGATTAATGTGGCTCATATAAACGAATGGGTGCTCAAAAGTGCAGGTTTGTTTGCAACATCAAACACAGAAAATAATAATAAAAATAAATTTGCCCTCAGCTGTTCACGAGACAGAGAAACGCTTGATACTTTCATTATATAGTAAATACACTGGTGTAGACAAGAGTATATTTTTAATGGAGACCATGTTATTTATATATATATATATATATATATATATATATATATATATATATATATAACAAATTAAAATAAGTCTAGAACTATTACTGCACCGAATTACTGTATCTATCTATCTATCTATATATATACACACACACACACACACACACACACACACACACACACATATATATATATATATATATATATATATATATATATATATATATATATATATATATATCTTTATATATAGAGAGAGAGATACACACACACACACACACACACACACATTTGGCGATATATACTGTATCTCTATAATAAAGCGTTTTTTCCTTTAATTCTGCTCTAATTAATGCTACACCTTCGTGGAGATTCGCTGAGAGCGAGCAATAATAGAAAGCAGTGGTTTAAATAAATACTGTTGAATTTCCGATGCTGTTTTTTAGCTGTAGTCCTATTTTATGATGTTTACTGGTTTTTAAATAACGCACAAGGGTTTTAAAATATTCTGGATGTTCTGCCTTTGATATGTCTCGTTCACTTTTATTGCATCTGTTATATTACCTTCAGAAAATCGACCTCACTAACGGATTATACACTAAACGTGCCGCTGTTATTATATATTCACACCAGACCACTGTCCTGTTTTATGAGCGCTGACATGATGCGAGTGGAATAAAAGGGAAGTTATTTGTACTACAAAACTGACACAAGGATAAAAAATAATGCCGTTAATAATGAGCCAAGCGCGTCAATAGGCGCGTTCACCGCGCTGCTCACGAGCTTTAACTCCCTGCTTAACTAAAAGTCCTCCGGCTAGAAGAGAACAAAAGCTGCTCCGCTCGTTTTTTTCTCCCTGCGGTGGAGAAGCTGCTCTTGCCAGCCTGCGCGGTGGGCGGGGCCTCATCGGCTTCTCCCTCCGTCAATCATAGCCTAAGCCCCGCCCACCGCGCGACCCGCGCTGCCTTTCTTTGGCTGCGCATCTCATTTGCATATATTAGTGGCGCTCAAGCTCAGCATGGCCTCCGCTAACCATCCGTCAGCCATGCTACCTGCCGAGGAGAGAGAGAGAGAGAGAGAGAGAGAGAGAGAGACAGAGAGAGAGAGAGAGAGAGACAGAGAGAGAGAGAGAGAGAGAGAGAGAGAGAGGAGAAAACAAAGGCAGCACTTTCTCTACAGATAAACAGACGCCTCTTGGAGGGGGGGCAGTGGTAAAGGCGTCTCTGTGGTACGTGTTTGAGAACCAAGACCGTTCTTCAAGGGTTCTTTAGTAGAGAGTCGTTCTATTTAGAACCATGCGTTCTATATAGAACCATTTGCATGCTTAAGTGATTCTCTGCATGGCGAGAAAGATTCAGACAGAAGGAGAATGTGTTGTATATGGTTTCTATGTAAAACCTTTTTGAAAATGGTTCCATATAACACTGCCAAAAAGGGTTCTGCTTTCTTACAAGCTGGACATCAAACAAAAGAAGAACCTTTCTGACGTCATATAGAACCATTTTCAATGTGTTGTACACATAAAACACATTCGCCATCGACCTAAAGAACCATTTCAACGTGCAGAGAACCAGCTAAGCATGCAAACAGTTCTATATAGAATTCATGGTTCTAAGCAGAACCACTCCTCATGAAGAACCGCATTATTTCAGAGTGTAGTTGTGGTTGTGTTTCTTGTTTTGTTTTTTTCAGCTCTGCCACTGGAACCCGGCGCCATTTTGTTGTTAAGCAGCCTCCTGTCATGATGGATACCTCGGGAGGTCAGGAGTCAGAGTTGAGCTGCAGGTCAGCCTGTAACACAACATGGGCGTCCAGCCCCAAACTGGATACTTATCTGTCAGTGGGCAGTGCTGGCTAAGAGGCCAGCCTGTGATCTTTTCTCACAGCTTCTCCAGGTTACAGTGCCGTGCAGAAGACCCCCCTTCATTTCTTTAATCTTCAGTAAAAACGTCCATTAAGTCCATCAGGTTTATTCATTTTACAGAACCAGAAAAAGCGAAAAACACACATTCAACAGGAAACTACACAGACGCTCCAACAACTGAACACAATACAGTAACACTTTCAGTATTTAGTGACCACTTATTTGCTTCTATTACAGCTTCTGGTCTTTTCTGGAGTCTTTATTTCAGTTTTGTAAAGAAATCTGAAGGGATTTTTTTCACACCTCCAAAGTTCCGTCTGGACAGTGGGTCAATCCATTGTTCAGATTCTCTTTCCTTCTTTTTATTTTCCTCGGTTGACCCCTACACATCCTTTCAGAGCCACAGTGTTGAGTTTTCTTTACTCCTACAATCTTAAAAAAGTTGGTTCTTCAGGGGTTCATTAGAAAATGGTTCTATACAGAACCATGAAAACAAGAAGAGAAGGAGAGAAAGAGAGAGAAGAAAACAAAGGCCGCACTTTCTCTACAGATAAGCAAACATAAGCAAAAAGATGTCTCTGTGGTACATGTTTGAGAACCACGATGGTTCTTCAAGGGTTTTTTAAGTAGACGGAGCGGTTCTATTTAGAACCATGCATTCTATATAGAACCATTTGCATGCTTACGTGGTTCTCTGCATGGTGAAATGGTTATTCAGATTGGTGGAGAATGTGTTGCATGTGGTTAGAACCTTTTTGAAAATGAACCATGAACACTCAAAGTTCTTCAGATTGACAGAGCATGTCCTCTGATAACCTTTTTGAAAGCTGTTGTGATGTTTGTAACAATAGAAGAACCCTTTTTGTTGCTATACAGGAAAATATACACACTATCAATCTGAAGAAGCTCTGATTGATCATGATGCAAAAAACACTTTAATCATGCAAATTATTCTTTGAATGTTGGTTCAGACCAACTTTCTTCACTGAAGAAGCTTTGAAGAACCATATTTAAACAGCGTATCTGTCAAAGATGAAGGTTTTAAAGAGGAATTCCACTGAATTAAAAAAATCTGCATAATTAATTATTGAGATGTAAACAAAATCATTCAGAGTGGTTTGGTGTGAAACACTTCATTCTAGAGAAACATACTGAGTCAGAATTGTTCACAGTGGTTGTGATAGGAACCAGACGTCCAAAGCATTTAATGCCTCCTTTACAGATAGCTGTTATAATAAATAGTTATGAATATGCTTCCTGATGTTCAAGATGTACATGCAGGACATTGCATGACAGAAAAGTCCCTTAAAAAATGATTTTCTTATCTTACCATCATCAGCATTACATATAAAAACTGAGAGCTCATATATAGTTTCTATTGGTGGTTTTGGATAGTAAATAAAAAAACCTATGTTCAGTAATAGTGGGTTAAGTAAGTAAAGTTTCTCTGCAATTTGGACATTTAAAAGTGCTGTTTATCAGATGGGGACAGTTTTAGTGGTCTTGCAGGTGGTTGTTAGGAATCCCATTTTTTTTGTAGCTTGTAATAACTTTTTTTTCTGAACTCCAGGTTTGGAAACTGTTGTTGTTTCCTTTTGACTTTTTCATTCCTTACGCAGGTGGATTATCTCATATCTAATCTCCTTAGAAACATCTCCGGAAAAATGAATAACTTATTGGCTGTATTGACTAGAAGTCAAACAAATAAAGGGTGGTCTCTGACTTTTGTGCAGTGCTGTACATGGCAGCAAAACAGAAAAAGGAGGAGGTGAACGGCAAGGAGGTGTTAAAAAAAAACCTCAGCCCTGACCTCCACAGCACCGTCACATACGCTCTCTTTCTCACCCACCGAGTCCTGAACCCGCAGCTTCACATCAAACAATAAACAGTCCATTAAATCTCAAGGCAAGGATAAATGCTGATATTGGTTGGAGTGGTGGAATGAGGCGGGGGGGGGGGGGGGTTATTTAAAGCGTGACGACCCCTGGCCAAAACCTGGTTCAGTGGAGAGATGAATAAAAATTTTAATGGCTCATAAAACACAGCGATTCCTCTCAGCACAGTTTTTTTTCCTTTCTCTTTTTTTTTCCCGACTGCATTATTCCTGGCAGCAGCGGCGACGCCTCTTTTTGTCTGCCGAGTGAAAAGCCGTTCACCGAGGCCTCTGCTGGAACTCCATCAGGACCAGAGAGAGCGAGAGAGAGGAGAGAAAGAGAAGAGCCATGAATGCAGCTGTGTGATGGGTGAGCAGAGAGAGTCTCTCACACACGCACACACTGTTAAAAAAAAAAAAAAAAACTTTTCTCACTCCCGGCCTTTCAGATGCAAAGTGCATAGTCACCAGCACAGCATGAATGAAATGGGGGGGGGGGTGTTGAAGAGAGGGAGAAAAAAAAGTGCAGCATTGTCTCTTGATTAAAAACCCTCTCAGCCATATTCTTGTTTGCTCCACCCCATGACATGCGCCATTTGCTCCAATGAAAATGGCCCTGGTGTTGATTCACTCACCAGTCGAGCTGGCCTCGGGGCTAGATAAATAAACAGGCATCTGTTGTTTTATTTAATGCTCGCTCCATCTCATCCTTCTATCTACTGTGGCTGGGCTCCATCGAAAGAGTTCCCTCCCTTCAGCAGAACATCCAGCACTCCACCACTCAGAGACACAGACAGAGAGAGAGGGAGAGAGAGAGAGAGAGAAAGAGTGAGAGGGAGAGAGCGAATGGTGTAAGCTGGCATTAAGCTGGATCTCTCCACAGGATTGCTTTGTTCCAGTTTGTGTGTTTTGGGGATTATTAAGCCACAGGGTCACAGTGAAGCTCACGTCCTAACACTCTGCTCCTCGCTGCTTCTGTTTGAGAAGCTTTGCGTTCTGCACACAATGAGATTATGCACTTCTGTTACAAATGATTTGGCTCCTTTTTGTCGAAATCAATCCACTTTGCTGGATTTTTACTAAATTTAATGATGCAAAGCAGCATAAAGGTTTAAATGAGACATTTCTCTTATTCGTCATCATCACACAGAAATGTAACATTCTAGTTACTCTGTGTTCTGTTTCAAAACTTCATGACGAATGGAGGAATAGAAATGGTTTAAAAGTGTTTCACTGTTGTTGGAAGAAAACATCATGCCTTCAAAATGGTAACTTTACAGGAGAAGGAAACAGGAGACATTTTGACCATTTTAGGCTGTTTGTTTTGGTCCATTCATCATGAAAGTTACACACAACATAAAGGGCAACAGGAATTCAAATTATGTATTATAAAAAACAACAAAAATGGAGAAATGGAGATGTATCTTCCAACAGCAGCAATTTATATTAAAAATAAAATATTTTTAGAGTCCAGGCCGCAACAGCACTGAGTGAGTTTGAGATTACTATGCTTAATAAGCTCATTTTAGCCATTCATGAACACTCTCCAAGAGTCTTATTCTAAAGTGCTACCAATATGTTTTCTGCGTTTTACACAACAACGAAAAATGAATAACCTGGCTGGGATAAATAATGAAAAGTGGTCTGTGACTTTTGCACAGCACTGTACAAGAGATTATTAGTGTAGAAGTGCATTAGTATAGCGCAATCATTATATAATATCTTAATTATCATCACAGTCAGGTTAGACACTTTTGTTATAAACTGGTGGGTTCTGTTTTACCATGATGGATTTTGCTGAATGTGTGTTAACATTCACTTAAGCTCAGTGGGTTTAAAATGTGAGGGTAACAGATTATACACAATCTTTAAGTCACTTTAAAATGTGTAAATGTTTATATATATATATATATATATATATATATATATATATATATATATATATATAATTTTTCTTTTCAGATTTCCCCTTGTTTGATGTATTTGTATATAGCCGAGAATTTATCGTGCACAGGTCCCTCCTGTCTCTGTACATTTTGTTTATATCACTGGTGACAGAAACAAAACCATATATTTCCAGAATGATAACTTTACAGGAGAACGAAAAAACATACTTTACTTTTAATGTAAGTCAGTGGAACCAGACTTTTTTTTACAAGTTTCTTTTGGTCCATTCTTCATGACATTTATACATGATGTAAAGGGCAACAGGCATATTCAAGTTATGTTAAAAACTGAAAAATGACAAAAATGGAGATATGAGGTTTTCTTCCAGCAGAGATATTTATTATACTTCGCTTTTAATATTTTCTTTAGTATTGTTACTTTGTTTTGTCTGCATTGTTTTTACTGTGTATGTAACGCTGCCCTGTTGTAGACTGATTACCTGAGCCTCACCATAAGCACTGCAATGCATGAAAGTCCTGCCATTTTGTGCAGAAGACAAACTTGAAACATACACAGAATCACATCATATATCGTATTAGCAAAATCATTATGTTTTATAGCTGCTCATGATGCACTTCTGTCACAAATGGGTTTGGCCTTGTTTTGTCATAATCCACTTAAATCCACTAAACCTGTTGAAACTGTTCTAAAGGAACAGGAATCTAATACGGTCTTTCCTTAAACAGTTGTCATGACACCAAACTGTTCTGCGTCAGGATCAATGCCGGTTCTAGGTTTCAGACTGGGTTTGTTTGTATGAATGCAAGTTGTAACTAGAGAATATATGTCTAGTATGTTTGTGCATGGAGCCCTGCTCTTGAACCATGGGTGCCATTCTCAGGTCATGAGACTGTAAATATACAGGCAGAGACCCGAACCCATAAATCTCCCTGAGCAGAGCCTGCTGTCCTTACATGCTGCCATTACAACACAACACTCTCCCTCTCTCTCTCTCTCTCCCAGAAAGATCAGAGCACAATACTATATCTCAGACCGCAGCTCGTGGCCGACGCTCCATTCAAACACTGTTTTACTTGTCCTCTCTTCACATAGGAATCACTCATGCCTGGAAGGACACATGAGAAGGCGGGCGACGGCCGCTCTCCTCTTTCTGCGGATTTTCAGATAAAACCAGGCAGATATTGGGTTACGCTGCGCCGTACGCCACAGGACCTAGTATCCCTGTGTTTTTGTGAGGTGTGAAATTTATTGTGCTGCAGACAGGAGTTACATTTTTTCCATCCGCAATGAATTTCAAAGGTGCTTCCAGGCAGCCTTTTGTCCTTTTTAACATATTTATCTGTCTAGTAAAAAAACCCCAAACGTCTTCAATTATTACCCGAGTTTTCTCAAGGGCACATGTGCTAGAATGAATGGATGGAAAAGCGTTCTGTCATAATTAATAACGTGCTCGCCGAGGCTTTGGCAGCCTCCTCATCTCAGACATGTTTTGACAATTCCAGCCTGATTGCATGCTGTACTTTGTACCTTTGCCAAAATCTATCAATACAGAAACACAGGTAATGCGTGGGAAAAAAAACAAGCAAAAAAAAAGAAAACAAAAAACAAATGAAATTTCCTAGATTAATTTATTTATGCTTTAATTTGGTAAAACAATAACAACAATAGCTTTTGTCCCCCATTGTATTCTGAAGTTATGAATCCACTGGAATTATTACCGGCATAATTGCCACTTTTAATTGGTTTTCTTTCCTGTTTCTCTTCTCATTTTGACCAATTGTTTAAAATAAACATCATCTGATGCCATTTTTTTCTTTTTGCTTGTATGTTTTCAAGGTCCTTTGTCTGTAGATTGAAAAATAATACTAGTTCCTCTTTTTTTTTTTTTTACAAAGTATGTTTCTCTATTTTAAAATGAGCATTACAGCACATAAAACACATAAAATTTCAGTATAAGTATAAAATACAAACCATAAATAAACACAAAAAAAACATAATTACAGATAGATTTAAATAACAGATTTGTTTCTGGCTAATGTAGCTGTAACAGTTTTATTTTCTGTTATTCCTCTGCGTGATGATAGAAGCTTTTACAGGTGTGTTTATATAATCTCTTTAAATAACAGGTCATTTTATTTTCATCAGAATGTTCAAATTTCAGTACTTGGTGTATAAACCTTTTATCCTGAATGTAAAGCCTCTTTTGAGGCCTGCTTCAGCGTTCAGTGTCTTCTAACCTTGTTTTCCCAAATATAGCACAAAAAAGCGAGGGAGAGTGAGTGAGTTAGAGAGAGAGAGAGAGAGAGAGAAAGAGAGAGAGAGAGAGAGAGAGAGTGAAGGGATTCTATATTACATCAGCACATTAGCGTCTTGCTGAGTGCTTATAGCGCACGGCTGCTTTATCTCAGTTTTTCTGCCTGCATGTCCAGGATTCCTCGGGGGCACAAAACATGGATCTAACATCTCTACAGAGAGCTGCTGCTGTTGGGAATAAGACAGGACCCCTGCTGCCCCCTACAGAATCACCGCCACCGCCAGATCAGCAGCTGATACTGTGTGTGCTCATTTACACCGTCCCCCCTAATATAAGAGCGTCCTCCTTAGATCTGCTTATAGGCAAAAACTCACAATCTAAAGAGAACACACAGGCAATATAAATGAACGGATGAAACAATGTATGTGTTTATGTAACACTGTCCTATGTAGCACTGTACAGCACTTAAAAGATAAAAATGGTTCATAAACACGCATCTCTTTAAAGGCTGGGTGACTCTAATGTGCTTATTAGAATTCATCGTATTCACACAATTAGCAAGGTCACTAATTTGTACTGGGTGAAGAGAGAAAAGCCAGAGTGACAGTCGAGAAGTAATTGCTTAGACAGCACCTCGCTTAAGACCTTGAACCTGTACCTTTAAGTTTAAATCAGCTTATCGGCCGAGTGAAGCCTATTTAGGGGAAGTGGGGATGAGTTACAACTAATATGTGCGATTAGAGGCAAAACAGATCACCGAATGTTCTCAGAGAGGCTGTGGAACATGTTTTTGTTGTTTTATCTGTTTCCCATTTTTGGAAATTAATATTTAAAAAATGGTGAATTTGGTTGCATATGAATAAAATACAGTTCTTCATTTCAGTTCACTTCTTTGGCAAGAATGTTGTTGACATAATGATTCATTATTTCTGTACATGAAACATTTAAATCATGTAGATTCAAAGCATTTCCAAAGAGTCCTTATTCTGTACATTAATTCTATAAATCATGTCTTATGTTCAGATGGTTATTACTTTTAGAAGTGTAACCTTTTCGGACATTGCATTTTAAAATAAAGGATATGCAATTATATATTATTTAATATATATATATCTGTACTATAGTTACACATGCTAAATAGTTTAAGTACTTGTACTACATACAAATCAGCCAAGTATAACATATAAAGTAGCACAAAAAAAGGAATTAGCAGAAAAGCGCAATGTTTTGGTGCCCCTTGAACTTGTAGCAGAGTTCACGGGATTTACGTGTAATTGTAGATTTAAATTTCCTTTTCCTCCAGCAGGGCCTGGTGGAGTTCAAGTCTTCTCCTGTCCGGGAGACAGAAGGTATGCACGTCCAGGGCTGCAGCCATTGTTTGCTTGGGAAAATAAAGCAGCACAGAGAAGATCACTTTCCCTCAGCGCACCTCCTCTACTGCTGACCCCGATCACACAAACACCGAGGCTCGCTCTCCATCTCACTGCGTAGGAAGGTGCTGCAGAGCTTTCTGGGCTTAAGAATGAAGTCTGTACACATTTTAAAGCTGGACTGCTGGGTCACTTTTCATTTTTACTGACTGCAGCTCACAGTATAGCAGACCTCTTGAGTATGTGGCTACAAAAATAAACATGATTAGGGGCAAAATCTTATTTAACTGGTTGAACAGTCTATGATAATGGCCTTTTCCTACAGCTAAGCAGTCAGATTTTGTATGTTTTTCATCTGAAGCTTTTATTAAGCTTGACTTTCTGTTTAGCTCAAAATGTTAGGATTGTTTTAAAGAAAATGACAATTTTAGCCTAATGTAGCCAATATAATGTACCTGTTACTAGCAAATTACTAATAAGACATCTGAAACAGTCGAGCCTGAATTTTGTTTCCGCTGTAATAAATAACAACTGAATGTTTTTCTAGTTGAAAATAAGTTAAAACAACCCTCTATAGGGACCAAGCTTAAAAGTTTTACTGCACAATTTTTATTTATCAACATATTGCAAAAACATAAAATATAAAATGCGTCACAACTTTTGCACATGCCTCATTTTTAATGTTATTTTAAATTAAATTGTTAAATTCAGCAAATAAACAGTAATTGTGCATCAAATTGTGCAGAAGGATGTGTTAAATTATTTTCACTTAAAAAACCAGCAGAATGTCATTTGACCAGGGGCAACAAAACTTTTTCACATGACTGTACATTTCTGTGCACAACAGTAAACTGTGCAAATTTGAATTTTCGTCCAAACTGTCCTTTTAATTTTGCAATGTAGGTTTTGCAAGTAGGCATCTCCCATCACGTTCTGTCGAGCAGGACTTCCCGTCGAATAAATTGTGCTAAGTGCTTTCTTGTTCCGTGTGACAGAGCCAGGAGGCCATTTCTCAGGGTAAGGCCCTGCACGCCGTCTTCTCCAAGAGCTGGAGGAGGAGCTGCTTCCGCAGAGGAAAGACCCAGCAACGGTCACAGCACACCACAGCCCTGCTCAGTGACAGCACATACATCCGCAGCCGACAGCACACACACGCACGCGCACACACTCTGCTCCGAGCACTGCCCTCAGCACCACCAACCACCGACATACACCGAGCCATGATGGATGCCATCAATAGTGTAAGTCAAGCAAAGATCGATTCATTACGAAAGCTCCCTGCATCTGTGCTGTATATCGGATCTTGGACTGAAAGAGCTGGATTTGATTGGCTGTAGGAGTCTAGTCAGGTTGTGGGGGCTTATGATGAGAGTAAGATAATAATAAAGATAGAAATCGTGCGTAAGCTTTATGATGTGTCAACACCCCATTCCAGCTTCCAGTGCTGAAGCTATTTATCACAGTATTTTAATTATCACATACTATATTAGCTTCTCTTGATTGCTATGGGAAATGTACGTGCACAGAAATAGCTAAGTCAAAGAGCAGAAATCGTAAACACTAAGTATCCTAAGTTATGGAGATACATACAAAATTATTTTGGTGGACTCTTTTTTATTTTTTAAGTCATTCAAGCTTAAAACTCTCCAAAAATCTTTATGTTGCTAAATAAAATGCGTAGGAACCCGTTAGGATTAGGCAACTGATACCATGCTAACTGGGCCTCAGCTTTCATTTCTTTCTAACCATTTGCTTTTCCTCTGAATACATATGAAATTTGCCTGATGGAGAAGTTTTGTTTTTTTTTTTCAATAATTGCTGCATAATTCAGTGATTGAGTTGTAAACAAAGTCATTAGGAGTGGTTTGCGGTGAAATAGTTTCTTTACAGTAGTGGTGATAGGAACCAGGGGTCGTCACATCTATAACACAAATATAGATATTTAATTCACTATCATGAACCTATATGAGTCTTCTGAGTTTTTATATGGTAAAATAGAGGGAAATATAAAAAGAAGTTTTTTTAGATACCTAATTAAGTTTTAGGCCAAAATCTTTTCTCAGTGGAAACAGACTCAGACAGTGCAGTCATAACCATTTCACATAGCTTTTAGAGCTGGACGTCTGGTACTTATCACCACCACTGTGATTCTGACTTGGTAAGTTTCACTAGAATGGAGCATTTCACATCAAATCACTCTGAATGACTTGGTTTACGTCTTGATGACCAAATTATGCAGAATTTAAAAAAATGAAATTCCCCTTTAACATAGGAACAATGAAGATGATCATATCAACCATCACAGAACATTTTAATCAAAGGTTGAAAATTGGTATCAACCAACCAAAATCACTGAAATCACAAAACACATTGGCTGCATTCTTTAATGTGAAGGAATAATTCTGTTAACTGAACAGAGAAAAGATTAAAGAATGACTCAGAGAGCAGTGCAAAAAGTCTAATCAGACCCCCTCATTAGTAAGTGCAGGTCCAGCCTGGGTCGTTTAAGCAGTGGAGTGAAGAGCAGAGTGTAGTGGAGTGGATCGGCGCCCGGTGCGCCTTCGCAGTGCTGCAGATGCACAGCAAAAGCCATTACACGTGACCTTTGACCCTGCCGCCACCCTGGGGTGAAACAGCGAGCCTGGTCTCACTCCCCTCATTCAGCAGAGAAAGAAAAGGAGGGAGGAGAGAGGAGGAGTTAGCTAGTGACCCATCCTTTAGACACGTCCCAAACTCGCAGACCCTCACGGCTCCAGGGCTCTCCTGTGGCTATGCAGATGAGAGAGCAGGCTTTAAAAAAAATGAATTTTAATCACTCCGGGAATCTCCAATTACCGAGCTGCTTCCCGCCGTGAATCTGTCTGCTCAGGACTCATTCCAGAAATGACAGAGGAGCTTCAGTGAAGCCTCAGCGCCCTCACATACATGCACACACACACAGACGCACACCCACCCGACAGCAGAGCTGTAGCCAGAGCTAGAGCAGAGCTTGCAAACTGCAAAAGGTTCCCTCTGTTCACTCTCCACTAAACTACATGTTGCCCCAGTTCTCACCAGGTCAGTGTGTCAGTTTGACACACTGCACAGAGTTCTCATTAATTACAATCAGTCTTGTTTGGATGGTGAGGGTGACCCTTGGTGAGTAACCAAGTTGTGGTCCATTGAGGGCCAGTGGGACACTCCATGTGCAACATTTCTCTCCTCCAAGGAGCTTCATTAGCATACAAAAACAAGCTTAGCAGCTGTGCATTTTTTGGTTGGGAAAAATATATCATTGGTATAAATAAATAAATAAAATTAGGTAGTATTTTTGTCATTCCTAACAACACCCCTTAACCCCTTTTTATCTCATTATAATTCTAATGTTGAGATGTAAACAAAGCCATTCAGAGTGGTTTCATGTAAAATGATTCACTATAGTTACCAGCTCAGATGACCAGCGAACCTACGTGTCTGAATGTTTATATGTTATATAAGTTGACAGGGATAATGGTGAAATTATGAAGACTCACAAAATTACTTTTATTTATAGCTCCTTGCATGTACTTCTACTCTGTGACTGGATTTTAAAAAGCATGTTTTAGGACAAACTATAGTAGAACAATGTCTCAGGCATCAGGCGGCATATGTAGTCATTTCATGCAGAAGCGCTTATCATGGACTGACTTTTCAAGGCATTATTTGTTTTGGACATCTGGTTCCTATTACCAATTCTGTGAACTATTCAGATGAAGTAAGTTTCTCTATAATAAAGAATTTCACATAAGTTCACTATGTGACATTGTCTGCCTGTAAGCCATTTATTTATGCAGAATTTGTTGCATTTTCCCTCATGGCAATATTCAAGAAGTATTTTATTTTTTAAATAATTTAATTGCAATATAAAATTCCTCCAAGCAATGTAGTTTGTTAACAGCCAATGGTCGCCAAGCAACGATTACTTCATGATCATTTTATTTGATTATTACTTGGTGCATATGTGCACAATTCATATTTGTGTAGATCGATTATTTTACAGTTCAAATGTTGATCAACTGTATTATCTAGAAGCTGGAACTAGACTTTATGATATATTATTTACATTTTTACCTTGAATTTACAATATGTTAGAACCCAAACATAAAATATTAGTGTAAAAATGAGCATTCTATATAATGAATTAACATATCAGTGTCTTATGAAATACACCACACCAAAGCTCATGAGAAAGTCTGCTATTTTTCTCAATTAAAATTTCTTCCCTACAGTAATGTACCACATATTGTGATTTATGTGCTGGTATTTATCATTAATAAAATGCCTTTCACCTCTACCAGTTTTCTTCAAGAATGGAAAACTCTAAAACATGAAAGCATAGACAAAAATCCTTCTTCAAAACCCCTCCCTTTCCAACAAAAAAGCAAAAATTCCTTTCTTACACGCAGCTTTGATATCGGCATGGCAGACCTGAGCTAATATTCAAATGTAAATATTAAACAAGGCGAAACAGAGCCCCCACGCAAGGGCCTTTTGTTCAGAGGCACTGAGAAAGCAGTCACCCTGAAACAATGAACGGAATTAGCATGCAGCAGCCCTGAAGCGCAGGGCCGGCTTGCAGTGACGGATGCTCCCCTCCTGCTGCGAGGGTCAACGCCGAAGATCTGTCTCAGACTCTGGCAGCATGTCAGCCCAACAGAGTTTGTCCCGCAGCGCTCAGGCCATTTAGGTGGCCCCTGGGCATGGGGAGGGTCCATTAGCATGAAAAGAAGCCATCTTGGAGGAGAAAGAGAAAGGAGAGGAGGACATGATTAATTTGAGGGCTACCTGGCATGAGAATGAAGGAGAGGAGCCTCCGGAGAACTGACGTGTGAGGATGGTGGATAAATTACCCAGCAGCCTCTGGGAGTGGGTGATGGAGCAGGTCACCACCACCTACACGGTTATCATCCTTTAATCTCATGGCCTGAGGCTGATTGACCACCAAACTTTCAGCCATAGGTATGAGCTCCAGAATGCGACATCTGATACAGGGTGAAAAAAATAATAATAATTTGAGTTTGGAGAAAGAAGAAGTAAATGACCGGCCACATCTGGAATAGGAGAAACCTTTTTCTCTCGGGGAAGCTCACACTAAGGCTCAGTGAATTTTACTCAATGTGATCTTTTTGTTAAAACAGTAACGATTATACTGTATAACTTTATAATTATGGCAGTCATGGCCCTGCCATCTAAAACAGTTCTCAATAATTCCCAAAATATCCCAAGGACACATGAGGTAATGCTTTCAGGTTGCCAAAAGGCTCTGTGGTGGCAGAGGCAAAGAAACGCATGCCCACTCAAATCTCCACCCACCATGATAACCTGCGTAAACAAAGATGACAAGTTGAGATTAATGAATGTCCCGTGGAGAAACTACAATTTAATTGTCAGTCAGCAAGAAAGCTGAACTTTTTACCAGCATGTTCATAAAGGGTTCCTGGGGTTTTATTTGTTTCTAATTGATTATGACCAATAAAAAACCTATTATAATAATTAGGAAAACATTCATGAATGCTCCATTCACGAATGCTCAGGAGTGTGTGGTTCATAGAAATGGCATCCTTAATGCTCTCCATATGAAAAAGGAGGACTGAAACACCCAAATAGGCCGAGGCTGAAATGGGTTATATATGTAAGATTTTTTTGTGTGTGTTGCTGCGAGTAAAGCCTGAAATAGTCATTTAAAAGTCAGTGTATCAGGTTGAATTTTGGGGGAGTGTTTTCCAAAAAAGTTGGAACACTCTGCAAAATGTAACTAAAAACAGAATGAAATGATGTGCAAATCATTTAAACCCTACATTTAATTGAAAATAGTACAAAGAAAATGTATCGGATGTTGAATCTGAGAATTTTTATTGTTTTGCCAGTAACATGTTTCAAAAAAAGTTGGGCTGGGGCAAAAAAGACTGATAAAGTTGTGTGATGCTTTAAAAAGCACCTGGTGGTTAACTGGCCTAACATGATTAGGTATAAAAAGATCATCTCAGAGAGGCTGAGTCTTTCAGAAGTAAACAAGGGGAGGTTTCAACCCTCTGTGAAAGGCAACAATTCAAGAGTAATGTTCCTCAAAATTAAACAGCAACGAACTTTGGGATTTTGTCATTTATAGTACAACCCCAATTCCAATGAAGTTGGGACATTTTGTAAAACATAAATAAAAACAGAATACGATGATTTGCAAATCCTTTTCAACCTATATTCAATTGAATACACTACAAAGACAAGATATTTAATGTTCAAATGGATCAACTTTATTGTTTTTTGCAAACATTCACTCATTTTGAATTCGATGTCTGCAACATGTTCCAAAGAAGTTGGGACAGGGGCGTGTTTACCACTGTGTTACATCACCTTTCCTTTTAACAACACTCAATAAGCGTTTGGGAACTGAGGACACTAATTGTTGAAGCTTTGTAGGTGGAATTCTTTCCCATTCTTGCTTGCATGCCGTCCATGATTTCCAAAAACAATATGAAATGTGGACTCGTCAGACCGCAGGACACTTTTCTACTTTGCGTCAGTCCATCTCAGATGAGCTTGAGCCCAGAGAAGCCGACGGCGTTTCTGGGTGTTGTTGATATATGGCTTTCGCTTTGCATGGCAGAGTTTTAACTTGCACTTGTAGATGGAGCGACGAACTGTGTTTACTGACAGTGGTTTTCTGAAGTGTTCCTGAGCCCATGTGGTAATATCCGTTACAGAATGATGTCGGTTTTTAATGCAGTGCCGCCTGAGGGATCAAAGGTCACGGGCATTCAATGTTGGTTTTCTGCCTTGCCGCTTACTTGCAGAGATTTCTCCAGATTCTCTGAATCTTTTGATGATATTATGGACTGTAGATGATGAAATCCCTAAATTCCTTGCAGTTGCACGTTGAGAAACGTTGTTCTTAATCTGTTGGACTATTTGCTCACGCAGTTGTTCACAAAGTGGTGAACCTCGCCTCATCCTTGCTTGTGAATGACTGAGCCTTTCAGGGATGCTCCCTTTATACCCAATCATGACACTCACCTGTTTCCAATGAACCTGTTCACCTGTGGAATGTTCCAAACAGGTATTTTTTGAGCATTCCTCAACTTTCCCAGTCTTTTGCTGTCCCTGTCCCAACTTCTTTGGAACGTGTTGCAGGCATCAAATTCAAAATTAGTGAATATTTGCAAAAAACAATAAAGTTTATGCATTTGAACATTAAATATCTTGGCTTTTTAGTGTATTCAGTTGAATATAGGTTGAAAAGGATTTGCAAATCTTTGTATTCTGTTTTTATTTATGTTTTATACAAAGTCCCAACTTTGGGGTTGTATGTATAATTAAAAGATTCAGAGAATCTGGAGAAATCTCTGTATCTAAGGGACAAGGCCGAAAACCAATATTACTTGCTGTGATCTTTAAGCTCTGAGGCAGCACAAAAATGGAAAACAGACATGATTCTGCAAAGGAAATCACTGCATGGGCTGAGAAACACTTAAATCCACTGTCTGTGAACACAGTTTGCCTCTGCATCCGTAAGTGCAAGTTAAAACTACCATGCAAAGAAGAAACCATATATAAACAGGATCTAAAAATGCTGCCGCCTTCTCTGGGCCCATGCTCACTGAACATGGACTAAGGGGAAGTGAAAAATGACCTGTGGTCTGACTGATCAAAATTTGAAATTCTTTTTAGAAATCATGGCCATCACGTCCTTCTGGCTAAAGGCCATTCAGCTTGTTATCAGCACACAGGTCAAAAGCCAGCATCTGTAATGGTATGGGGGGCCATTAGTGCACATGACAAGGTGGACTTCTGTGAAGGCACTATTAATGCTGAACAATATCAGAACAAAACCTCATGTCTCCAAAATGGTAACTTTACAGGAGTTTTGACTTTGTTCTTTTTGAATTCTCTTTCAACACACTCACAATCATCAGATCCATCAGCTTGGGGAAAGAGGTCTGATGATTAGATATTGTAATCAATATTGCCTAACAGAGAAAACGAAATCTCTCACATAGGATACGCCTTTGTCTGTCTGCATAGGGAATTATAGACACTGGAAAGCCCCTGGGTTCACAGAGAGGCCTGTGTGTACCTACTGACCCAATGAAGAGAGGGGCAAGTTGACCTTGAAAGGTTAAGCAGACTGGTAAAAACCTATTGATACCAGTTTTTAGGAGTGAGGTCTTCATGAGATGGCCAAATTGATGGACGAAGAGACGCAACTATTATAGAATGAACTAATATCAATATTTGAGAAGTAAGGAGGGGGATATCAAATTATCCCAGATAAATGATATATAAACTGTTGTTTGGAACACTGTATTTGCACAGTTGGGGTCTCTCGAGACCCTGTGCCACGTGATGCTGAAATAAAAAAGAAGCCTTTTTCCCTCTTCCACAAACTCAGCATCTGAGTACTCTTTCCTTTTGACATCTTTTGAGAACTTAGACTTAAAACAATTATCAGGGAAAGTGCTTAGCCAGTATTAAAAGATTTCTTTTTTATTCATAATATTATGTTGGAGGCCTGGGGTTGAAGGAGAGCCCTCGGTCCCAACACATTACTCATTTCCACTAGAGTGGTCTCCAAATTCCCAAGATTTACATACTGTAGCTTTATGTACAGAAAGCAAAAGCAAAAGCAGTGGCCAGTGCTGAATGATAAAAGTCTTGGAGAAAATGTTACATTTGTGCAGAAACTGTGAATATGTGAGAAATTGCAGAGCTCTAAAGGAGCCTGCTACCATAACCTCTCACGAGTTCCAGGTCTACACAAACATGTCTGTTGTGTGAAGGAGGCTTTGCTTTTCTTTTCACGTCTCCCACACATCTGTAGAGTCTCATATTTAGTGAGCCGGCGTTGCGTTTGGAGGGCACAAATAACAAATGTGAAATATAACATGGAGGGGAAAAGGTCACCGAAATAGCCTTCATCATATTGACTATAGTAATCACGGTTTGTTATTGTGTGAGGGCCGCTCTAGTGCTGAAAATTTGCCCATTGAGCTGTCTTGATGTGCTTAGAAAAAGACAGAACTTACTACATATCATAAAACCGTTATCAGCAATTCATTGAATTAAGTGCCCAAGGGCATGGAAGGTTAGAGTCTTGTACATTTCTGTCATTTTCTGGCTCATTCACCCATCTCTCCCACCAGCCAGAGAGCAAAATATTTCTCGCCAGCTCTCCAGAGTTTTAATTGAAGTCCAAAGCAAGCTATGCTGACAGCGACCTTGCACTTTTGGCTTGGAGCAGGAGCCCTTTTGGCACTTTGTGGCCCTGCTAACATTGGCTCAGTGGGAAAGAATGTCAAAGACACATTGTAAATACACACACATACTTACAGTACTGTGTAAAAGTCAGAGACCACCCTTCATTTAGCTCATTTCCAGTCAAAACTGCGAAGTACAAGTTATTCATTTCTCATTATACATTTCTGAGAAGATTAGATATAAGTTGATCCATTTAAAGAAGGGGGGAGGTCAAATGCAAAGTGAAAAAAGTTTCCAAAACTGCAGCAGATTAAAAAGAAAGATTAAACACTACAGAGAAATGGGACTCTTAACAACTGTGGAAGACCTGGTAGACTATCAAAACTGTCCCCCCAACAACACTTTCATCTTTAACAAAAAAAATAAAAGAGGAAATCAGGCTTGGATATCGTACTCTTGCTTCAGATCGGAAAAAATCCACAGGTGTTTCTGTCCATCCTTCCACTGTGAGAAGACAACTCAGTGCTATGGGTCTGAAAGGATGTATTGCCATTACTGAGAAAGGGGAAAAAACAAAGAAGCTGCTATTTCTTAGCTGCAGAAAATGCAACCCACTTCTAGGACTGAACTTTTGAGATGTGAAACAATATCCCTGCAGATTTATTTGAAAAGCTGAAAGCAAGTCCTTGCTTTCCATTCCAAAGAATGGAAGCTGTAATAAAGGTAAAGAGTGACACTAAATACTGAAAATGATGTTATCTTTAGTGGAGGAGGCTTCTGCACTGCATTAAGGTGTTTACAAGTGCATTTTTTCATTCATCAAGGCACAAACAATGTAAATGTGCCCGCAAAGGTACAGCAGTGGTTGCAATTGTGTACCTTAAATAAGTTTTTCCAGGAGAACACTCTCAAATATAAAAGATATGAAACTGTTACTGGGGCAGTGCCCCTCCTGTCACTGGGGTGGTACTTTAGTCAGGGAACATATTTGTATCATAATCCATTGAAATTATATGTTCTAAGTTGCATTGACTCCACACACCCGGTCTCGTCTCCATGCTTTTATTTTATTGTTCTATTTTAAATGATTTGGTTATAAAAAGGTACAAATATGTACTTTTCAGCTGGAAAAACTTTAAGTTACACAGTTGGACTTTTAAACCACTGTTGTACCTTTGTGAGCACATTTACATCGTTTGTACCTTAATGAATGAAAAATGTACCTGCACAGAACCTTTATTTCTAGCAGTGAAGAGTGCCTATTTTCACCTTTGCGTAACTTAGTGTTTTAAAACAGAACAATAGAAACAAGACAATAAAAACGACAATAAAAAGGCTGAGGACTTAAAACATAGAAATACAGTGGATAATGGGACTAAAAAGACTGAAGTCATACATTTGAGTGTACCAATCCAGTGATGAGGCATACAACCCTACTGACAGGTTTCTGAATGTGTGTGTGTGTACACTTGTTCTGTGTAACTTTTTCTTTAAGCTGAACAATGAATAACTTGTATTTAATGGCCATTTGACTGAAAATCAACTTAAACGAAGGTTGTTCTCTGACTTTTGCGTAGTACTATCCTTGAGAAATACACTGCTCAAGCCTCTAAGGCTAATATGACCATTACTTAACACAGTCCTGATGATTTTTGAGAAAAATGTAAGGTTCCCTCTATGTGGCCTCTTCACCACCAAAATCTACGAGTTTGAATCAGGGAATAAGTAAAGACATCTTAGAATTCACAGTGCGCAGTAAAGCTTGGGTGAAAAACCAATTACTCTTCTTAACTGGTTCATTATAGCGTAGCACCTACAGTGTGGAAACAGCAGCCAGGGCTTTTTTTTTCTTAAATGGCACCAGAGAACAACGGCTACAGTGTTTATAGCAGAGCTGCTTTAATAAGCCCGCCATAACTCACTCAGTGGCCTTCTGGCTGCGCAGCCATCGTCACCGCTTTGAAGTGGAGGTTCAGGATGGAGTAGCACAAATGAGCTGGACGCAGGTACCTCCATCTGCAGATCAGAAGTAAACAGAAGCGCTGTGAAGGCCCTGCCAAGCACCGTGCCCTTATTTGGCTATTAGTGGAGAACGGGCTAATACATACTACTGCATGAAAGAGTTGGCAGTGTCAGTGACTGTCTGAAAAGGTTTGACTGTATCTCACAAGCTGGCCATTGCTGGACAGACCAGTGTCAGCTCCTACAGCAGGGTCCACGACCAAGAACTGTATGAATGAATGCACAGTTTTACCCTGCAGATACTTATTATTCAAGTAAACATTACTTAACCCTTACATCACAGCTATCGGCAGCAGTAAGCAAAATGCTTTGTAATTTTGCAATAATATTTACTCACATAGCTCATTGAAAAAAAAAGCAGAAATCCCACTGAAAATGCAATCTAAATGTTCATAGTGATACATAAAAAATGATAAAATGTAAAAATTTGGACTAAAACTTCTTGGATTAGTATTACAGAGAAATACAACATGTAATTTTATATGGTTATAAGTACAGTGATATGAATAGAATGCAGATATTTAGCTGAGTAGCCCAGCATTCTGTAAGCACTCTTACAGAGTACAATAGATATATTGTCAAATATCAGCTTAAACAATTTGCCGACACAAATATACAACCCCAATTCCAATTAAGTTGGGACGTTATGTAAAACATAAATGAAAACAGAATATGATGAAAAATTCCACAGGTGAACAGGTTCATTGGAAACAGGTGAGTGTCATGATTGAGTATAAAGGGAGCATCCCTGAAAGGCTCAGTCGTTCACAAGCAAGGATGGGGTGAGCTTCACCACTTTGTGAACAACTGCGTGAGCAAATAGTCCAACAGATTAAGAACAACGTTTCTCAACGTGCAACTGCAAGGAATTTAGGGATTTCATAATCTACTGTCCATAATATCATCAAAAGACAAAAAAAAAATTTGGAGAAATCTCTGCAAATAAGCAGCAAGGCAGAAAACCAACATTGAATGCCCGTGACCTTTGATCCCTCAGGCGGCATTGCATTAAAAACCGACATCATTCTGTAACGGATTTTACCACATGGGCTCAGGAACACTTCAGAAAACCATTGTCAGTGAACACAGTTCGTCGCTCCATCTACAAGTGCAAGTTAAAACTCTGCCATGCAAAGCAAAAGCCATATATCAACAACACCCAGAAACACCGCCGGCTTCTCTGGGCCTGAGCTCATCTGAGATGGACTGGCGCAAAGTGGAAAAGTGTCCTGTGGTCTGACGAGTCCACATTTCAAATTGGTTTTGGAAATCATGGACGTCGTGTCCTCCGGGCCAAAGAGGAAAAGGACTGTCCGGATTGTTATCAGCACAAAGCTCAAAAGCCAGCATCTCTGATGGTGTGGGGGTGTGTTAGTGCCCATGGCATGGGTAACTTGCACATCTGTGAAGGCACCATTAATGCTGAAAGGTACATACAGGTTTTGGAGCAACATATGCTGCCATCCAAGCAACGTCTTTTTCAGGGACGTCCTGCTTATTTCTGCAAGACAATGCCAAGCCACATTCTGTACGTGTTACAACAGCGTGGCTTTGTAGTAAAAGAGTGCAGGTACTAGACTGGCCTGCCTGCAGTCCAGACCTGTCTCCCATTGAAAATGTGTGGCACATTATGAAGCGCAAAATACGACAATGGAGACCCCGGACTGTTGAGCCACTGAAGTTTTACATCAAGCAAGAATGGGAAAGAATTCCAACTACAGAGCTTCACCAATTAGTGTCCTCAGTTCCCAAACGCTTATTGAGTGTTGTTAAAAGGAAAGGTGATGTAACACAGTGGTAAACATGCCCCTGTCCCAACTTCTTTGGAACGTGCTGCAGGCATCAAATTCAAAATGAGTGAATATTTGCAAAAAACAATAAAGTTTATCCGTTTGAACATTAAATATCTTGTCTTTGAGGTGTATTCAAATGAATATATTCAAATGAAAAGGATTTGCAAATCATCGTATTCTGTTTTAATATATGTTTTACACAACGTCCCAATTTCATTGGAATTGGGGTTGTAATTCAGATATCACTGTGAATCCCTACTTTCAGTTAATACAACATCTGTGTTCATCAGTAGAAAAGGTGTTTTATTTTTTCTGCCTAAAATTGCGGTAACACTTTATTTGGAGGGATCCTTTGTAGATGATTAATAAGATCTTAACAGATTATAAGTAACACATCAACACATTTCAGTGAAGCATCTGAATACAGTGAAGTAAATATCTTGTAGATGTTCTGTTGATATATGACTCATATTAAGCTGATGTACTGTCAATATGTTACTATCATTACACAAAACCTAAGCTTCCCAACTTTACCCAATCCTAATCCTCACCCCGGTCCTAATCCTAACCCTAACCTTAACCTCAACCCAAAACCTAACCCTAACCTTCATATGTTTTTGACGTTACTGAGAGTCTGTTGAGTGTTTGTTTCATCTAAAAGAACCTCTCAAAATCAAGAGTGTTTTTACATGCACCCAATAATTCGATCATGATTGGATTTCTGCTGTTATCTGATTATTCAAATGGTCATGTAAACAGCGTTTGATTTCTTAGGTCAGAATAAAGTCTAGAAATCCGATAAAGAGGTTGGATTTTAGCTCAGTAATCAGATTTCTCAGCACATGTAAACTCTTACTTTGATTTCTCAGTCTGTGTAGTATAAAACAAGGCAGTATCGGAAATAAGTGAACAGCATTACCGCAAGAGACAGCAAAACACTTTTGGAGCGACACTAAAATAAAGTATTTAAATATTTTTTATCTTCTAGAAGATGTATGTTCATGCTTTAAAAAGAAGGCATGACACGAAGTTTGAATTTTACATTATGTTTACGTTACGTCTTCTTCTGTGAGTTTATTTGTTGGTTGCAAAGGAGAAATCTGATTACTGTCTGACTCATGTAGACCTGGAGTTCCCCCATTACTTAATTATTCAAGTGCATGTAAACACATTGATCGGATCAATGACAAAATCTGGTTTTATGCAGTCGGACTATTAAGTGCACGTGAACACACTCAGTGTCACCAAAATGTGTTTTTTATTGGCAGGTTTTTGTCATTATTTGGCATCCAAACACACTGGAAACATCCCGTAAACACAGACCTGTTGATACAGAATGTGTATTGAATATAGATGTAATTTGTTACATACCTAAGTAATCACTAGTGCTATTGTATAATTACATTTTAATAGTATAAACAGTATATCAAAATGATGCAAAATGAAGCTCTGGATGTCTATGGGTTCAAATCCATATTTTCACCATTATGAGAAATCCTTTTGTGGTAAAGCAGTGACCAGGCCTCAGTGCCATTGGATGTCTTTGAAAGCTTTTAGAAAAAAGAAAAGGACAAACATACTTTGACTTCTTGGCATGCTCCCTGAGATTCTTTAGAAGATCTGGAATACTAAAGATTCTCCAATTCAGCAGGAAAGGCCAGAGTTTGAACTGCAGACATAACAGATGTAAAGACATTTTGCCTTTCAGTATATATGAGTAAAGAATGACTTAATCATGTTTGAAAAATACAATTTGACAACAAAATTGTACTAGCATTTCATAAGTGATGAAATAAAAATGGTTCTTGGTGGTAGACGCACACTGTTTCTGTGTTCTGCTGAAATAAAGGAAGACGAACTGTTGCCATAGAGTGAGAGAGGAGCATGATTCATGCAGAGTCTACAATAGATTTAAAAGTTAGAGACTTCATTCACTGCCTGTTGTTTGAGTGTGCTTTGTGGGGAGCTTAAGCTCAATTAAAGTTCCAAACAAAGCAACACAGGAAAAAAGAGATTGAGTTAGCATGTGATTAGTGGTCGTGTTGGCACAGTGGTACTGACACATTGAGAAATGTGCTATAGGGTGGGCAGGTGAAGACAGCTCTGGCAGGCAAAAGCAATGTCATTGTATGTAAAGTGGCGCCATCCATGACAATATTGACGTTTCCGCGTTTCCATCGACCTGCTGTGACATGCCAAGCACCGCAATTACCCATTCATTTATTCCAGCAGCAAGTGCACAAGGAGCATGTTAACATGCATAGCTAAAACACAGATTTAAGGTGTTTTGTTCACTTTTTTGCTGAGAGGCTGTCTTTGCCTGAGCTGTATTAAGAGCATTCTCGCTAAAGATTTATGGTTGCACGTGCGGGTGTGCTAAGAGAGGGGGCTGGATGAAGGGTGTGTGCACATTCTCCTGCTGTGCTGTGAAGCAGGTCGCTAAAAACAGGAAGCTGGTGTGTCCTCACCGCTGACACAACACGCAGCAGATCTGAGTGCAAGCCTGACTTCATCACCCTCTCCAGCCCACAGATATACGCACCAGGGATGTGGGAAGTGAGGGTGCTGAGGGGGCTGCAGCAACCCCAGGTTTCAGGATTGTTTAACTGCAACTGCTACGAAAACGTTTTAAATCATTAACGAAAGCATTAAAAGAATTGAACTTTAGAATGGAGTTTGCAATTTTATTTTATGTTTTATTTATACATTTTCAATATTTGCCATGCACTAATTTAATGCTCCATTGCAGAAAAACAAATTGTTCCCCCTTTCCAGCATCTTCATGTTAGTTGTGTGCACAAAAGTACCCGAATGTTGCTTTTAAAAATCCAATATAATAATGTCCCACATTTTAATCTATGTTGTTGTATCTAATGTTTGGTGTCCTTCTGAGTGTTTAATCTTAAGTCCATTTTACACCAGACACAATAAACTCCAGTGTTTGTGTCACATGGCACCGTGACTGAGGCCCAAACCCATTTCTTATTTTTACCCCTACCATTTGTTTTCAAGTGTCACCTTGCTCCTTGGAACTGAGTTACAAGTTCTAGGGGTGGAAATCTTCCCTATGAAATCAGACAACCCTCAAATAAAAAAGAACATCACTTCATTAACAGCTACTATCACTGCTCTGTAGGTGACTGACAGCCTGCCAGTCTGCAGTGACAGCAGAGGAGGGTAAAGTTAAGCTCCTCACAGCAGGGCTTTAGTTACATTTAGGCCATTTTAGGGCATTATATGCTTTCTTCAGTGATGTGAAACTGAAGTCAGCTATCCGCCAGCTTCTTGTTCGAATTTAGCTAGCTAACTACTAAGACACCAGAAAACTATTAACATATTTATCCTTGTTATGAAGAAAATGACCACAATACACTGAAATGACATTAAACTAAGAAAATGCAGTGGTTATTGTAATTTTTTAATAGAGAAAATTCTCACATTTGTGGGTTTCTTTGGTCACTCACGCAGCCATCTTACTGGTTTTACTTTTTTTCTCACAACATTTTGTTTGGAGTGTGCCTATTTAAAACCTCCATTTGGAGGGCCGCATAGCCACAACACTTCGCCCTACCCCTCTATCTCAACTTCTCACAAAACGGAGGGGTAGGGCTAAGTGGTAGGGTTGAGGTATGAAATGGAATTGGACCTGAGAAGCGAAAAAATATCATGAGTTGTCACTCAGAAAACCTTGTATGTCCATTTTCATTATTTTTTAACCTTTTTTTGACATTTGAACTTGGTTACCATTGAGTTCAAATTTCATGATGAATGGGCCTTTAGAAATGTCCCAAAACTGATCATTAAAAAATCTTGTTACATTAATTTCCATTCCAAGTGTTTTTTTCTTCTGCTGTACAGTTAACGCTTTGGAGACAAAGGATTTTGTATCTCCAAATATGCTTTGTTTCTATTTTTGATGCTTGCCATGCACAACCTGGGTGCAACTTCTAGCTAAAAACAGTACAAACCTCAGTACTCTTGCTATATTGTGCAATCCAGGTCCATAATCATAGGAAGGTTCTAGAGTCTGTTGGACTAACAAAGAAAATAACTGAGCAATCAACTAATTAAAACATCTTTCAAACAGATAACAGCTTCTGTTCTCAAATGGATTATAAACAAAGTTGATTTCATTTTTGTTTATTTAGAAGCAAAGTCGCAATAAGTACTGAGCTTAAACCTTTAAAGTTTTTTACCATAGAAAATGCTTAACACAAGATCTTTTGATAATATTAGATTACTATTATGACATCTGATCAAGTGAATGTTGATTTAAACCATAAACCAATCAAATATTTATAAATTTTAAGATGTCAGATTTTAAGATTGTCAGCATTCTTTTTTTTTTTGTTTTACAAAATCTTAGATAAACTCATCTCTCAATATTGGCAGATGTTTTTGCTTGATGCAATAACCATTTGTTGTGATTTGTATCTCGCCACATTGTAGCATGTTATGACATGTTCTATTTGATGTAAATTATCCATAAAATTCACACTTAAAAAGGCAAATCCTTTTGCATGACGCCCCTGTGTACACTGCATATATGCTGTTTATAATTTTACTACACCTATATTAAATATTTTATCATTTCAAAACACCTTCCCACATCCCGGAAACCCACACGTTTGTAAAAATATCATCTTTACAAACAGTAAATCTGATCTTAGAACATCATTCCTACAGTGACAATACACACACATACAGGTCCAGACATCTGCACCTGAGCTCCAACTCCAGGTACACGACATACAGTAAGACTAAAGGAAATAAAAGGCACCTTATTATGGCCTTGGTGCTGTGAATAAAATGGACATTAATTAGCGGAGACAGAGCAATTAGGCTGTGTGTGGAGATGGAGATGGGCAGTAGACCCCCTGCTGCTTCACCAAAGCCCCACACTGTCAGATCACCTTCAATGAGTCTGATGGATGGTTCTCATTTCCATAATATTGATATTGTGCACATAGACACTAATGAGCGAGATAGCTCAGACAGAGCACACACGAGTGCACACGCACACACACATACAGATGGACAGACACACACTGCCTGAACACAACTTCTATACATAAAAAATATTTTATCTAAAAGATAACCTTTTAAATGATTATTTAAATAAATCAATAATATAAGTCAGTGTTATAATAAAATAATTACTACAATTTATATTGAAGAAACATTTTCAAAATAAGGAACATTAAAATAGAACTTTAAAGTTGTTTAATGTTATCATTGCGTATTTTTATCACTGTGTATTGCTGCTCTATAGCAATGACTCACACTAATACAGGCTGATTTCCTTTTGCATCTCACTCTTTACCAGAGCCTACAGGAACCAAAATACATTTTCCCTGTGCCTTAAGAATTTAATAAGTAGTTTTACAATTTGCTAATATATTTATCTATTTGAATATATTTTAATAAGGCAGTAATGGACTAATAATAAATCATGTATTGAATGCTATACATTCTCAAGAAAAAGTGTCTAAACTGTCACTGGGGCAGTGCCCCTCTTTACACTGGGGTGGGACCCTCAAGGGTCTACGCTAACAGTTATTCACATAAATATGGGAAGCCTAGACTGAACATAGACATGCGGAGACTGCATATATATATATATATATATATATATATATATATATATATATATATACATTTTGTGTA
Source organism: Pygocentrus nattereri (assembly GCF_015220715.1). Lineage (NCBI taxonomy): Eukaryota > Metazoa > Chordata > Actinopteri > Characiformes > Serrasalmidae > Pygocentrus > Pygocentrus nattereri. The sequence goes on along the minus strand of NC_051215.1, from coordinate 27,243,568 downwards.
CATCAGTTTTACAGTGACTCTTTCAGTAAAGACCCCTGGAGCTCTTTTCTTGGTCAGGCTGCCTGTCTTATTTGCTGCCAGTGACGTATCGACAATTTCTAAAAGGTCTAATGTGATGTTTATTTTCACAAATTTGGTCCAGAAACAATCAAAATGTGGCTGATTGATTCCTCTGTCAGTTCCTAACTATCTTGAAGGTCAATCTTACATGTTGGGCCTAACCAATGAGACAGTTCACAGTGACAGTTTATCTGCCTCAATACCATCCAAAAACTTAACAATGAAAAAAAAAACTATTACTACAGTATTTGCAGAGATTATATGCAACAAGCATGATGACTATTACAAATAAAAACAAACAATTACACTCATCCTTTCTCAGATCTCATTAGGCCTCATTGAAAGAGGTCTATTTCACATTCGTCAGACTAAGTTCTACCAGAATTCAGTGCGAGTTATATCCAACATAAAGCCACAGTCTATAGTTTCAGGATTTCTAATGAGCAGCGGTTAATTGGAGATGAATAAAACATGGCGGCACTATCAGTAGCCATGTGTTAGGGATCGGGTGGCCGTCAGGGGATCCAGAGAACGGAGTCGCACATCAAGGTTATTCCAAAGAGCTCAGATTACTATGTGCTAGACAGGGATACGACCCACAGGAAGTCAGCAGCCTTTAATGAGAAAAAAGATGGGTTTACACAGAAGAGCGCAATGGTGTACCAAAACAGGAAGTGCACAGCGTGACGAGGTAGAGTGTCCATTTGGTGGATTAATCTCAAGCTGTCCTTAAACTGTCTCAAACTGTCCTTAAGTATTGAGTTCTCTGTAGATATCAGCATAAGAACTGAAGTTTCTTCTATTTAAATAACCATGTTAAGGTTACACAATTTCAGCAACCAGCAGAGTAACTTTAGCAAAATGCAAAGTGAATTGCTATGAAAATCTGCACAATACTACACTGTGCAAGAATCAGACATCGTCTTTCATTTATGGAATTTCCAGTCAAGATAATAACTATGCTTACACATTTGTATTTCAGAAGATATTTCTGAGGAGAATAAATATAAAACAAACCACAGAGAAGAGAAAATCAAGCTTCTTCAGATCTGAAAACATCCACAGGTGTTTCTGTCCATCCTTCCACTGTGAGAAGACCACTCAACGCTGTGGGTCTGAAAGGATGTGTAGCTGATCAAGAAGAACCTCACTGACCAAAGGAGACACATCAAACAAAGAAGCTGAACGATGGACTAACCACCCCAGAGTCCAGACCTCAACACCACTGAATGTGTTTGGATTACTTGGATTGTGAAGCAGAAAATGCAACCAATTTCTAAGACTGAACTTTGGAGGTGTGGATTAATATCCCTGCAGATTTCTATGAAAAACTGAAAGCGAGTATCCAAAAAAGAGATGTAATAATGTCAGAGTGGACAGTAAATACTGAAAATCAAAACTATATTTGTTAAAGTTTCCGTTTCCTGCTGCTGAAAATAGGTTATATAATCAGTGTTATAAACTTAAACCATCAAATTTGATGAAGTATGCAGTTACTACATTGGAATTTGAGTGATAGCTACTCATACTTTGTCTGTTAAAGGCAGCACAAAAATTATTTGTGCACAAGTTTCATGAAACAGTCAGAGGTGGACAAAGTACACAAATCATGTACTTGAGTTAAAGTAGAGATACCCAAGGTAAAATATTACTCCAGTAAAAGTAGAAGTCCTTACTCTAGACCTCAACTTGAGTAAAAGTACTAAAAGATTAATTATAACTCTGATGTTCTGTTATCATTTTTATAACAAGACTCGCTTCATGAACTCATTTTAGGTGAAAATCCTCCAGTGTCTCTCTTGGTAAACCAGTCTTTTAATAGAAGGTCGTTAATTAGTTAATTAAAATGATCATAAGCACAAAACACTGAAGGCAAACAGTTTTCATCAACCGAGTGGCTCTGAACTCACTTTTTACAGACAAGCAAAGTTTCAGTTTAAGATTACTTTGTAACTTAGTAAAAGTTGAATAAAAACTGACTTTAAACTCAGGATCACAAATAAGTTTTCCTTTACTATATTGATCTGTAGGTCTCTGTTCCTAAAAATAACTAACCAAAACTAATTTACTATAAAATGAAAGTGTTTGTATGAATTCAGAAAAAAAGAAACATGCCAGTCACAACTGCATATGTATACATATTTCTATATTGTGGTCTATTTACACAAAGTTAGGTTAGTTCCATCATTTAGGTGACGTATGTGCTCCCAAAATTTTACGCTGCTGCACTGGGTCGGTATGACCAACAGGTCAAAATAAGCTCAGAACAAAGTGACCGCTGTGCCTGATTGGTGTTTTTGCTTTGCACTTCTTTTGTTTTGACATGTTATGTTTTTATACACAAAGAAACCAAAAGGAACGACAGATTTCTCTAAATGTAGTGGAGTAAAAAGTCAGATATTTGACTTGGAAATGTAGTGGAGTGAAAGTAAAAAGTCACCCAAAATGGAAATACTTAAAGTACAGATACATGAAAAAACTACTTAAGTACAGTAACAAATTACATTTACTTAGTTACTGTCCACCACTGGAAACAGTTTGAATAAACTAAACTTATCAGGATTTACAGTGTGAATACTTTGAGTTTAAACAGCTCAAAAGTAAAAGGTGTGAACAGCAGCCAAGCAGTCCAGGTGCTGAACTAACAGTTTAGAATATTAATCAAACACAACAAATAAACTTGAGCATAAATACAAGAATTGTAGTTTAAAAACATGTATAAAATATTATATGGACAGTACACACTTCTGTAGGACGTGAGGCTGTGTGATATATCACACAACTCAAAGCCGGTTTACTAATGTACACGACACACAACATCTTGTTGATTTTCTCAGTGAAAATGAATGAACACATTTTTAATGCACAATTACTGCTTAAAACATGCAGCTTAACTGGAGGCTTCTCATTCTGTACATACTTACTGTCCAGAAATCACAGTCATAGTAAGTGGTGCAGAGCTGTAATGAGTTAAGCGATTCCTCCATCAACAGCGTTCTCAAAAACCTCTCGAATTTATTATTTACATGAGATTTTTTTCCTCTGTATGCATTTTGTGCCACTGAGCTGCGTGCATTTTGAGCGTGTGCTACATAGAGAGGAACTCTGGAGACTACCAGAGGCGATGCAGACACAAGCTGCAGGAATGGGGTCATGTTTTTAGATTATGCACATAATGTAAAGGAGGAGAAACTGCAAACTGACGCAGAACTGGTGCAACATTATTCATAAGACAAACAAATTTTTACACGCCAGCTGAATTTGTCCTTTGAGATGAAATTCAAATAAGATTTTAAGAAATTGGGACAAAGCGCTCATTATCTTCAACAGGGGACTTAATGTTATTTTTCAGAAAGCAGAAAAAAGCTGTTAATTATCCAGCCTACTGAAAATATCATCCATATTTGTTGGGTTTATAAAGTGCATTGGCTTTATGGATCTAATTAATCTGTCACAGCCGCGTGTAGCTTTTATTTTCCAGATTTAAACCAGCGTAAGCTTGTACTAATTTCATACTCATTAACCCGACTGCTTGATACAAATCATAACTGAACAAACTACCAAATAAAACAACACAAAACACAACAAATATGCACAATCAGTTTTGGAACATGAAGCAGTACAAAAATATGCAATACCAACCACAAAGCATGTAAACAAACGTAATGTAAAAATACACTGCGTACAAATATGGTTGTGGCGCTTCTCTGTAATTAAACCATAACTCACCAAAGCACGCTACTCTTACAGTCAGGAGCACATATGGGAGCTCCTGACGAGGAGGTAACTTGATAAATTGTTTTTTCTTCTCACATCGCAGTTGTTTCATCACCTGACAGAATGTCAGCTCGCTTGTGCTATGAAAATACAGCTATTGTAATTAAAAAGGTGCCGTGGTTCAGCACTCTCTGGGCTGTGACACTAAATTGATTGGGGAGGATGAAGGGGGAGGGAGTGGGGGGTTGTGTACCCTCCACCTCCACAGGTCCTGCCTTAGAGATATCAGCGAACGCCAGCACCGCACACAAGCCGAGCACAGCTCCAACCACACGTCACATGCAAAGTGAAAAGTTTATCACCTTGGAAACACATCCGTAAGCACCAAGTCTGGCGCGTTGAGCATCCAGAATGTGTTAAAAAAATGCGTATGAAATGGTAAATAAACATGTCTCCTTTGTTCATGGATCACTTCCACTGGCCCACTTAATTACAGTGATGCTGGCTGTTAGAGGAAAAAAAGATCAGCAGAGGGTCAGGTGGTAAACTAACATCTGTCAGGAATACACCTCTTACAGTCGTACGCAAAAGTCATAACGCCCCAATACACTACATTCAGAAAATAAATAGTAACTGTACAGTAAAATGTGCAGTTAAAAGTGTGTTCCCTCTAAAAGATCAAGCATTTTGAGAAGGGGCACCCAAACATGCACAAAACTTTCTTTCTTTTTTTTTTGTAGAAACTCAATAATTGTGCCCTATGTATTTTTCAGCCCCCCAAAACCCCGAATGCTGATGATAACTTAGTCCTAATTAGTCCTTAGTAAATAGCGCAAGGCGAAGATGAAAGGGGATAGTGTGGAAAGTGCAGATTAAAGCTCCTTCCTTGCTAAACTGCTGTTTTAGATATGGAACTTTCTTGTAGCAATCTGTAACACCTTGATCAGCATTGCTAAGAGATCCTGTGAGGGTCTGGTAATAAACAAATGTCACTACAGTCATGAGGAAACCGCTTAGCAATGTATGGAAAAGTTTGAACAGCCAGGCCAAACGACATGTTCTGTTGATTTTCTCAGTAAAAGTAAAAGTTAGCACATCCTCTACAGAAAAGACTTTAAAAACCTAAAAAAGTATTTTTCTACAAATTTTAGTGCCTGATTTTTTTTTTCATTTAAAGAAAAAAATGGATGGTGAAAAAATAAAATATACAAATTAAAATGTGGCACACCTTTTTTCTCAGGCCACCTTTTTTGGTTAAAAAGTATGTGAAATTCAGCAATAAACAGTAATTGTGCTTTAAAATGTACAAATGTGTGTTCTCTGTAGAAGATGTCTAAACTGATGTTCACTTAGAAAATGAACAAAACAATCTTACAAGAGCGTGCAAACATTTGCACACAACTATATCTCTATCTCTGCTTCTTGGTTTTGCAGAAACTGAAAACTTGTGCCGTAAAAGCCGAAAACTTTAAGGCCTAAAAAAAATTTCTGTGATATATTAGTCCAAAATAGTGCAAAGACCAGAGAAAAGGGATACGTGCAGATTAAAGCTTCTTTTCTGCTAAACTGCTGTTTAAGAGATGAAAGATTTTCTTGTAGCATTAGGTAACAGACTGCTTAACACTGCTAAGAGATCCTGTGAGACTCCGGTAACAAACAAGCGTCACTACAGTCATGAAGAAACCACTTACCACCATATGCAAAAATTTGAACACCCCAGGTCAAAAGACATGTTATGCCGATTTTCTCAGTGAAAAAGGGAAAATAAGTTAGTACATCCTCTACAGAAAACAGACTTAAAAAACATTTTTCTACAAATTGTTGTGCCTTATTTGTTTTTATTTACTGAGAAAAAATAAAGACATCAAATTAACATAAATAAACATAAAATATAAAATGTGCCTAAAAAAAAAAAATTTTTTTTTAACTGAAATTAACTAAAAACTAAAATTAATTTTTAAAAAATAAAGTTTGGAGATAAATTAGTCCAAAAAAAGTGCAAAGCCCAGAGAAAAAGGGATAAGTGCAGATTAAAGCTTGTTTCCTGTTAAACTACTGTTTTAAAGACTTCTTTGAAGCATTAGGTAACAGATTGCGCAAGTCACATAAGGCAAATTTTTCTTATTTAAAGTCAGTTCTTGCCAAACTGCAGTAGTGCACCACAGCCTTGTGGAACACAAAATGAAGAATCATCTCAAAACAAATCCAAACAGAGAAAATAGGGGTTCAATTAGGCAGGCAGGCTCAGCGCCATAAAAGAGTCATGGGGCTTTGAGGCTGCCAGCTAAAAGCCGGGCCTGCTGAACAGGCCCAGAAAGCATGGAGAGGCTGAAACCTAAGCCTCGGCCTTGCCTTTGATGTTCGTCTGGGTCCAGAGGTTCCCACTGTTGTACATCTGTGTCTACCTTGCCGAGTGTTGGCTTACTCCCCTGGCGCGCGCCCCAGTCTGCGTGGCACTGGCCCAAAGCTCCGCACAGAGACGCTCCTCTCCTCGTACGAAGGCCTTGCAGGCAACCCAAGCGTTCCCAGCACAGGAGTCATCCACAAGCTCCTCACCCAAAGACCATTTGCCCTTTGTAATTTATTACGTTTAGATTAAATCTGCCGAAACTCAATATTTTAATTGAATGTTTAGAGCCGACCCCCTCAGAGTAATAAATTTCCTTTGGCACCCTGCATCTCGCTATCATGTTTCTCCTCTAATTACATTTACATAAATGATGTTCTCTGAAATTATAAGCTTGTATCAGGACTTATGTAAAGACAGGACACTCACGGACAACAAAGAGATGGTGCCGCATCTTCTCAAACTTCACTGCTGCACATCTGAAGATTCCTGTCTTGATTAATTCTACAGAGATTCTCAAGTTTATATCAGTCAATGTACCCGTCGGATCAATATCTCGGCTTGGGCAAATCAGATTGCAGCGGTCCAGGCTTGGCCTGAATGAACTTGGGCAGTGGAGAAATCAGTCAATATATTAGCCATTATCTTAAATCATAAAGAAATAAGCTCCACGTTTCTAAAACTGTCAGAGAAAGGCAATGGAAATACAGCTGCATTTACAGGTTTGTGGTTTCGTCCTTCAGAGTGGACATGGCTGTCCATCAATCAGCCTCTGTATCGGAGAGATTCGCTCTCTTGGGCTGAGCTGACTGCTGCAGCTGTACTCTCCATAGGCTTAGACGTACACTGCTCCAAAAATAGTGCTCATTAAGGCCAGTGTGATTGAATCAGTGTGGGGTTTTACGGTGTCGACTTCTGCAGGTCAGGGTCAGAACCTCAGTTATTATAAGGGCGACGCAATTAGAGCAGTGTTAATTTGCTCTGGCAATTCATCCCACGTTTAAACATCAGTGTCTAATCTCCTGCCTCCATGACATTTGTAATTACCGCTCTGTTCCTGCACTCATCTGAATATAACAGGGCCCATCCAGGGGCTGCCATCAACATGCCACTCAGCATCTGGCGGAGCACACTGACGCAAAGATGCTGTGTCAAACTATAAGTAATGGCAGTGGCGTAAGTCGATCCGCTGTAACATTAATACCACTTGTGCCGTATGTACACACTACTTCAAAGATCTCAAGTGGATGTCAGCCATTGACGTCCTGGATCCGAGGACAATGTGTGCTTCAGGAGAAGTGGACCTCAAGGGTGGCTCTTCACGTCCAGAGGGACGCCAATCTTTTCAGTACTTTCTCTGAGCTGCTATTTTTTCTCTGTTCCCTACAGAGACACATCACCTGCAGAGAGTTGAGAATAATGGGGACAGAAGAATGCCTTCTGACATTTCTGAAAACATTACATTTAGAATTAAGCTTTCAGTTGGGGTAAACACTCAGAAAAAAATGCCTCTATGATAATAGAGGTCATTTCTAGCATCCTTAGGGGGATTTCAGTAGTATGTTAGCACTAATCTAACGTGATTCACATGAGCATTTTTTAGTCATTAGATTAAATATGATTAAATATGGACATTTGAAGCTTATAGAAGTCAGTCAGTGATGTATCTAGAACTTCCAGAAGACAGAGAGTGGAGTTTTTTTTCTCACAAAATTGTGCTGCCTTTAAATGCAAGTGGGGTAGCTTTCTGAGATGTCAGACATAAGCAGAACACTGATGTAGTGAAATGGGTGGTGGTGCTTGTTAGCTGGCATCTATTGGTCTTGGCCTCGATTAAACTCATAGCAAGCATCGAGCAAAATAGCACTGATGTCACAACTCGGCCAATTCGTGCTGCATCCAAACTTTCAATGTATCCAACTTCATCATCCAACTTCGAAGGCCGACCATGTGCTGCCTCCAGGTATGAAACTTGTTTCTCCAGTAAACCACTTTAAAAGGAGCATCGGACCCTCTCATTGTAAATCAAAATGTGATCTTCCAGTTCCTAATTATGTTAGTGGTTAAACTTGCACGTTAGACCAATGGGAAAGCTTGCTTGGCTGCATCTGCCCTGATACCACATAGAAAAAAATCCTGATCAATTTTACTCCAGAAATCATTAGGCCTAGTATGCCTTGAAGGTTCCCCACTAGAAATTTTACAGTAAACTTCTATCAGTGCTGCCTCCCTCTATCGCACTGTACATGTCTGCTTTCCCCCTCATTCCAGAGACATTTATTAAATAATGCTGGCTAGAATGTAAAGCAATGTAGTTTGTCTTACAATACCTAGAAATAACAACTATCATAACCCCTCAAATGCTCAGAAGATCAAACATACTTGCTCCTCTTCTTGCCCACATCTCCATTACCGTGTTTTCGCTCCATCTAAGAAAACGTGCCTGTATTTTAGTCCTTGAAGATGTTTGGAGACGAGTAGTCTGCTTAAGGTCTCAGTGCTCCGAGATCCTATTAAGAACTGCCTTGTAAGAGCTTTCCTCCCCCTGCTCTCAGGAAATGTCTGCCGTAATGTCTTTCCCTCACTGTTTTGGAATGCTGCTAGGCTCCCATGCTGGGAAAATAAGTGAGAAAGAGAAAAATGATTAAATCATTTTTTTCCTGGTGGTGGTGGTTGGCGGGGGGGGGGTTCTTAGAACAACATTGGTTACATCGTCAAAGGGCGATTCAGCACTAGAATTACACACTGGCTCGCTTACTTCCAGGCAGCTTAGTGTTGAGCAGTCCATATGAAGGGCAGCTAAAATATGACGGTGTTGGAGTGCTTCTTACGGTGATTGAGCACTACTCCCTACTGCTAGTGGCAAATACGGGTTACGCAGAAGAGGAGAATTTGCAGCGCTCTGGCTCCGCTGGAGACGATAAACTTCTTTCAGACTCCTGGCCCAGCCTGGAATCTCCTCTTCTTCCAAAGAGGGCAGCCTCTTCCCAGCCAGGGCCGGCAGAAAACCGATATCATAATTAGCGATCTGAAGGAAGGCTGCCGATGTGCAATCGGAGTCCAATCTCATGCTATTGTCATAATTAAGGGCACAGTGCACCGCCCCGGGGTGCTCTCCCCTCCTCTGAATAGGTTGGATCGGGTTACAGGCCCTGCACCAGACAGACAGACAGGGCAGGTAGCCCATCAACAAACTGCTTTATGATAGCCAGACAGAGGGAGCGCTGCTATTGTCGACACAGGCAGCTTATGCTCAGGGCTGCAAGCGTCGCGTCAAAAGGCCCTCTTTTTTTTACCGCTCTCTTCCCCCTATCTTTGAAATGCCGACCGCCGGGCCCATACGAAAGATGAACCGCTCTCTCAAAGAACCCACAGAGAAGGAACAGAAACAAAACTCTTTGATTATCTGTCTCATCTGATCCGATTACCAGAGTGTTTAGACTCCTTTCGCTTTAATGCCAGTGTTGTTGTGAGGGGAGAGACTTACTAGGCTCACCAGGCGTATTCAGCTCGTTCTGCAAAAGCAGTGAAAACAAGGTCAACGTAAAAATGTCTAAATGTAGCCCACACCTAAACTCTTCGCTTGAATAATTAGATAATTTGCATATTACTTTCATAGTACTTACAAAACAATAAGAATAGACACAGAGATACTGAATAATTCATAATAGTTACTGAATTATTCATTATATTTACTGAATAATTCATAGTAGTTACACAATAATTGATAGTAACTAATAAGTAATTTACAGCAGTTACTGAACAATTCATTAAAGCTATTGAAAAGCAGCAGCTAACAATTAATTCATTGAAGTTACTGAATAATTTATAGTAGTTAATGAATAATTAACTACAGTACTGAACAATTAATAGTAGGTACTGAACAGTACATAGTAGAAAACAAACTAATTTGAGGAAAACAACTCAAAGTAGATACTGATAAATTCATAGTAGGTACCAAATAATTTATAATGACTACTGATCATCATAATAGTTCCTGAATAATAATATTAAAAATATATATAATTAATCATTCAGCAGCTACTGAATAATTCATGTACTCAACAAAAAGAGTTAAGATCAATAAGTGAGTAACGTGCCTGTAGCTCTTAGAAGCTGTAATAGCAATTACTGACATTTAACTATGATGATATAACATTTAATTGTAATACTTACTAAGTTATGTAATGAATCACTTTAATATTTATGTTCTGTAATTGCAGGTTTGATGTGGCTCTTCTTATTTTTCCCTGTTAGTGTTGATTTCAAGAATTGGCAAAAACACAAAAAGGCCAGATTAGTAGCTTGTATTCACACTAAAAGATTAGAATCTGCACATTCGACAGAATTTCTCTGCTTGTTCCGGGCTTTAAATCCTCTCTGGCCCTCTTTGCGCTAAAAATATAGCAAAATTTGCTAAAACCAGAATCTAGCAGCGTGTGATAAACTGTAAGCTGTGTGTCATGCTCTGGCCTGTGCTTGAGTGAGAGCGGCGTGAGGTAAAGTGGGCCGCCAAGTCTGCGGGTCACCCATGGAGAGAGGAGCTCAGCAGAGGGTCAAACACAGGAACACACACACATACACACGTGTGGTCAGCTCTCTTTCTCGCTCAGCCGAACCCAAACCTCTGCTGTCATGGCCTATTAAAAGCAGTTTACATGTGCATGTCCAATTTGATGAATATGTATGTGACCTCCTTCTCTGGCGGCTGCCCACTCGGCACGGGGCCCCGAGGCGCCAAACAGCACCTCTCATTGAGCACAGCGTGCAAGAGGGCGGCACTTTAACACTGCCGTAAAGCAGCTCCCCCCTGCGCCTCGCCTGACCTTTAACTATGCGGATTTAACTCTGCTGTAACACGGGGAGGGAGAAGCAGCCTGGAGACGGGGCAGCTGAGGAGAAGGTGTGGCCACTGATGCGCCTTCGTCGCATTAGGACAGCTGCGATTTCTTACTTTCTTAATTAAAACAAAACAATACATTTTACTTTCTTAGGGAATGTGCAGTGATTTGCTGGAGATCTGCACAATGATAATGCATATTGTTGTTGTCCGAACAAAACCTTGTATCTTCAAAATGAGAACTTCACAGGAGAAGGAAAAAACCTTCTTTACTTTTAATGTAAGTCAATGGAACCAGACTTTTATCTAAGTCATTTTTAGCCATTTCTTTTGATCCTTTACTCATGAAATTTGTAGACAATGTAAAGGGCCACAGGCTTTTTCAAATTATGTCAAAAACTGAAAAACGCCCAAAAAGGAGATGGGAGGTTTTGTCTCGACAGCAGCGATATGTAGAATCTGCATGCTGGTCTCTTTTACAGTTAGACTGAAATCTAATGAACATTTTCTGCTGCTTGCCTAGTGTTTTTAGATTTCCGTATTTAAAGCTTCCTTTATTTTCAGTCCAATAAAGCATTTTGCTGTCTTTGAAAGGCTCTGCATGCACTGTTGTTGTGCAGTTAAGATTATATTATTGTATGACTCTTTTTGAAATACTTAATTAATCATGAAAATAATAAATAAATGACACATATAAATCAAATATTCACTGGTTAAATGCATCAGAAGAGGTGATGGAGGGTTCCAACATTAAAGATTCCACAAAAAAGTATCCCGCTGTTGTCGGAACAAAACCTCATATCTCCAAAAAGATAACTTTAAAGGATGAGGAAAATCGTTAACTTTTAATGGAAGTTATTTTAGACAATTTCTGTTGGTCCAATCATCATGAAATTTTGACACATCATAAAGGGCAACTAGCCTTTTCAAATTATGTCAAAAAACTGAAAAATAGCAAAAATGGAGACGAGGTTTTGTCCTGACAGCAGCGATATGCTCCATAATAAAGCCAAATTTAAATCAGAAGAAGATATCTCATTATCTTCTTACAAATGTAGTAAGGATTGAACGTTTTGAATGTGCACTTTTGACAGAATTGCCTGTTCAATTGAGAAATAAAGAATTATACCATAACTTTATTATTGTTAGCATTAACTGCAGCTTCTATGGGTTAAAAGACAAACAGTCATGTTGGATTTTAAAGCACCACAAAAAGAATGTATGTCCAAAATGGTCACTTTACAGAAAAGGCAAAAACTTTCTTAACTTTCAATGAAAGTTGATACAAAAAGTTTTATTCCAAGTGATTTTAGAGCATTTTTTTCGGTCAGCATGACATTTTTACACAATGTAAAGAAAAATAAGAATAGAAAAACATCTTTTTGGACAGGGAAGTGTGGATACTGTAGCTGCTGCTCTTGTAATGTGTAATGTGCAATAATGCAATTAGATGAAGACATAATGAAACTGAGTGTAGCATTAGAGAGCAGCACCTCCCTCACAATGTGCTCGCACTTTTAATTGGGTTCCTTAATAAAAATTGGCTCTTTAAAGGCTAATTAAAATAATAGCCAAGGTTAGCATGACTGTGGTAATTAGCACAGGGAAAGAGCTGAAGTTAATGATCTTCAGTCCTATGCTGGCACGCACCGTGTCAGAGAGCGCGCGAGAGCATGGTGCGCGCATGCGTGTCAGTGCGCTCTGCCCATCCGCTGTTGTGTTACAGAGTGGATGTGCGAGAGTGCATGTGAAGGAGAAGCAAGCAGGCTCATTTACACCCCCAGCTACCTGAGCAGATCGGGGGAGGACATCAACCCCACCATCTGTCTCCCTGAGCATGTATGTGTGCGGGTGAGCAAGAGAGAGAGAGAGAGAGAGAGAGAGAGAGAGAGAGAGACAGTGCACTGCTGCTTCTTGCCTCAGTCCCATCTGATAAGCAGATTTCACAGACACTGAAAACGGACTCTTAAGTTTACTGTGTAGCATTTAGAGGGAAAAAAACAACAACACCATCAACACATTTTCATATCTTATAACATTGTGTTATAATGCTCTTTTTGTATCGTGCCATGAGGATGCAGTAATATGTAATTTGGTCTGTTCCAGCGAGGAAGACGAGAGCACCTTGATTGTAATAATAGCTTCCTTACACTATGTGCTACAAACACACTGCACAAAGACCTTGCGATTGCTCTGGGCTGTATTACAGCTGTAGCCGTGCTGTCCCGCCAAGCACGAACAATGGCACAGATCTGGGAGAAGAGGTAAGAGGCGAGTCCCATGCCATGCTTAAAACATCCACTGACAAAATGCGCTGCACAAGCTGAAGAAAGGAAAAGTCTTCTTCACTGTACAACTACCAAATAAGTAGTATATATATATATATATATATATATATACACACATACAAACACACACACACACACACACACACCCCGATCAGGCATAACATTTAGACCATATCTCCTTGTTTCTACGCTCATTGTCTGTTTTATCAGCTGTATTTACCCTATAGCTGCACTTTGTAGTTCTACAGTTACAGACTGTAGTCCATCTGTTTGTCTGCATACTTTGTTAGCCCCCTTTTTCCCTGTTCTTCAGTGGTCAGGACCCCATGGACCCCCACAGAGCAGGTACTACTTGGGTGGATCATTCTCAGCACTGCAGTAACACTGACGTGATGGTGTGTTAGTGTGTGTTGTGCTGCTCTGTGTGGATCAGACACAGCAGAGCTGCTGACGTTTTTAAACACTGTCCACTCACTGTCCACTGTATTAGACACTCCTACCTCGTCAATCCACCTTGTAGATGTAAAGTCAGAGACGATGACTCATCTACTGTTGCTCAGTTTGTGAAATCAAAGGTGATCCCTACACAAGTTCTAAAACATATAGTCCCCAGTCCATATATGGAAACCATACAGCCAAAACAGCCCATTTTGTAACTTGTCACCAAAACCAGTTCATTTATTTCTACCTATTATTATTTCTATATTAACAGCCAATAACTTTTAAGCTCCGCCCACTCATATTGAAGTTCTAGGGAGAGTTTCAGCTCTGATTGCTTTCTCAACAAAATAGAATATCCAGTAGCCAATCAGAAGAGAGCTCATTTATTCTACATCATTCTTAAAGGCACAATAATAAAACAGCCTAAGCAATACATAGAGGATGGAAAATGCTCATGTAAAAATTAATGACGATTTCTGGCACATAAAACTGCACAAATGTATACGTGGCTCTTGTACATGTAGGACATGTGGCCTTTATTGTAAACTGTTGCTTATCTTTTTAAGTAACAGCACTGGTGTTGCACAACAGCACACAGAGGAACACATTTCAAAACATGTTCTATTATTCAAAAATAGCTGAGGGAAACTGGCAGGTTTATGTAATGGATGAGTAACATAAAGATGACAGCTTCAGATGAGATAATGAACTAAAACTACAGATAACTGATAAAAACAACAGCAGTGTATCCGCTATTGTGTTTTTATGTTGTGATATATTTCTCCATATATTAATTTCTTCAAAGATTAATGTTATACTTTGACAGCCAAACAGTCTCTCTCACAGTTAAACATATAAACACAAGCACAGTCAGTGAGAGAGAGATAGAGAGAGAGAGAGTCAAGATTGTGTTCTGAGATGAGCTGACAGAACAAAACTTCACTGCTGTATCCTTTCTAACTCGTTTTTGTTCCTCAGTGGTTGTGTCCACTTTGCAGTATCTGTTTTATCTTTTTACAACACTCAAAACAATTTCATCTAAATCATTATGCCTGTGTTCCCACTCCACCATCTGACGTTTTAGGGTACAAAAGCTGACTTTACACAGTGAAACTTCCATGCAACTGTAGTTGCTTGAAACCTGCATGAAAGTAAATTGCACTTGATGATTGTTAAGCATTCTGCAACTTGCTTGAAACTCAGCCACAATAGTCTCAACTGTGTGGAACAATTTTAAAGCAACAGACAATCAAAATGCTAGTAACACATCACATGATCACCTTCAACAAAATACTTTCAAATGATTTTCACCAGATCGATGGACAAGAAAATGACAAAGACCACTTATGCAAAATTTATCTAGTTATCTAGCCAGCTGTTTAAATGGCTGCTTGTGCCAGTGTTTATTCTTCTCTGTCAGCCTGCTGTTTCTGTGATCTATGTAGTTAGATTAATTTTCTCCTCATTTTACAGTGTTCAGGCTCATTTGAGAACCAAAGGATGAAAATTATCACAGTAGAGGAGGCCTAGATGTGCTCCTTGATGAACTCATAGTGCGTATAAAACAGGATGAGCGAGACATCAAGTGCAACCATAACAGCAGATTAAACATTTAGTTTAACACTCCAAAGGCTTAACCCTCAATGTAATAAAGACCCATTGATAGAAGTATAAAAGACAGATATACAGACATTGGGGAAAGAAGACCAGCACTGAATAGCAGCTGGAAAAATTGTATGAAGATGCTGCAAATATGTAAATTGGTTCACCAGATGAATCAAATAAGTTGCATGCAAATTTTTGAACTGTTTTATGTAACTGTCAACCGACAAGATGTAATAAGTTGCACAGAAGTTTCACCATGTAAAGCCAATCTAAGTTTAATAATACAAAAAATGAAAACCAACCAGTATTATTGCAGTTGATCTGCCAGAAACTACATTTGCCATATAAAAATAAACATTTTATAGTGGTAAGTCATAAGGGTCTACACCTGTATAGTTCAGTTTTAGGTTCTACTCTATCCCTAGGACACTTTTGATGAGTATTCAGCTAAACTAGGCCTCAGCTGATGATTACTATTGAAATACAGTAGGTGATGGAACGCATTGACTGCACTATTAAAAAAACTGCTCAGCTATGTGCTTTGGCTCAATACGCTGTGATATTGTTCTTTTCTCTGAGAAGTATTGATCCTTGATTCATTAGAGCTTCACTGGGTTCCTAGCAATGCCATCCTCAATATTTTCCCAAAGTCTGAATACAGAGGAAATGGGAAAGGGGGAATTATGCTTGTCATCTATAAATGTCCTCGCCCAGTCCTTTCCCAAGCCACGCCGGACAATCAGCTTTCTGTGCCTGTCCGTGACACTGAGAGAGAGCACTTTGTGTGCCATGGCACCGAGAGAGAAAACATGGCCGGCAGACTGCAATGTGGGGGGTGAGTCATCAGCCAAGCATGTCAGACTTATCTCTGAGCATATATACACAAATAAATTGGGTGTAGTTACACACAGGATGTGGAGGGTTCAATCGTGCAAGGCCAAATGGGCCCAGCTCCAGCCTGTACCCACCGCCTGTCATAAAGTAGTTGCCTAACACTTCTTCCTTCACGCCACTACGTCATATGCGATTAGCAGAACGACGCGCTAAAGGCTAAAGGCTAAATTCCTCTGGACAAGATTTGTTTTCTTTCCCATTGATCAGGCCCGGCTGATGACTGATTCACAGCAAAGGCAAAATACTCCAGATATTTTCTTTACAGTTTAGCCATGACGGCCGAGCGAGGGAAAGCAGAGGCAGGGCAGAAAATGCGAGACTCTGAGTCAAGGACAAGTCCAAACAGACAACTCAAACATTTGTGGAAGCATGCTGGGTACATGTGTACAGCCATGTGCTACAGGTCTGGAAAAAGAAAATTTTTTACTCAATTTTTCTGGATGCAGCAGATCTCATGACGAGGGACAGAAGGAGAGCACATAGTCCACTGTGGCCATGGTGACCTGCGGGAGCTCACTGATTGGCCAGTAGCTGTCCAGCCCTGCAGACACTGCTGCCATCCGTCCCGCTTTAATAAAGCAGCATTGGTGGTAATTGCCTGATCTTGGAGCGCTCTATTATTCATGCAGATATCTAATATTGGCGGAGGGAGGGGACCAGGGCGCAAATGAAATCTGCACATGTTGATCCATATGATTGATTTTTCACCCCCTCCCTCTAAACTCAATTTTTCATACTCAATGAACGACTTGTAGATTGCATCAGTCGATACAGATACGTCTCAATTAGGCTCTGTGTAGAGGCCGGGAAGAGGACGGGCTGCTCAGCTGCTTATGGAATTAACGCCCACTCCGGTCAAAAACGAAATAAAGAAATACAAAGACAGAGAAGGGACGTCAGTGTTCAACCCTGATAAATCAGCTCCAACAACCATTACGATCTCGTAAAGCAAGCTCTGCTCCTCATCAGCGCTAACCTTAGAAGTTCCCGTTATCACTGGCGATGGCGATGGTGATGGCGGTGATGTGATATTTATGTCTCACTTCAGCTGGGAGATTCTTTTTGATATCAAAACATATGGGGAAAAAGCTGAACCCATTAATACAACATGCAAACTGAATGTACTTATACAATTAATCATGTACAGTCAAGTATATAAATATTTGGACACTGACAAAGTTATTGTTATTTTAGTTGTATACCACAACATACTGGAGAGTATTTACATCCCGAACGAGTTCTGGGTTAAGGTTTAGGTTAGGGTTAGGATTAGGTTTTGGTTTGAGGATGGCTAGGCTGGTCAGCTAGCTAACAGGCTAAAAGTTAGCAAACACACTAAACAGCTCCATCATTAATATCACAGACTTGAATTAAAGTGTTATGGTATGACTAACTGAAAAACAGCAGAGTGAAAGTCTAAAAAATGTCACTTGAATGGATTACACGCTTCAAATGTCTGAGTTGTGTCAAACCCAAGCTGAAACCCAAACAACTTTCTAGTGTGCTAGCTATTACTCAGTTTAGAAATTCTAGCCTCTACAGCCAAGTAGTGCATCATTTATCAAGTATGGATGTGGCGGAGTCCAAAATGACAATTTTTAGCTATATTTTGCTCCGTTGGGCTGCAGGATCCAGTATTTAAATTCCTATGTAGTGCAGTATGCAGGGAACCATTTACGATTCTGCACCAACATGAGAAGAGGGACACGATACTTGGCAACAATACCATACTCTAAACAAACTACAATTCTTTGCAGAATACTTATTGATTATTACTAGTCATGTATTTTACCTAAGTAACACACAGCCTCTCGTGGCTTATTGCTTTCATATCATACCGCTACAATCTCTGTAAATGTAAATGTGTTGCTAGACTGAAACATGCCTAAAGATATCACTGTTACAATTTTTCCGTCCAGTTGAATTTGACACCAAAAAATAGCCAAATATAATTGTTCTCCTTCAACTAACTAACACTTAATTAATCATATAAATTTTTATTTAAGTAGTATAAATAAAAATGTTTTGACATCTAAAGGTAAATAAAACATCTCAACCAACAGGACAAACAGCAGTGAACAAAATTTGCAATAGTACTAATCTGTCACTGGGACAGTACCCCTCTTCTCCCTGAGGTGGTCTTAAGTACCATTAGATAAGGAACATAACTGCACCATATTCTATTGCAATTTTTTTTTTAAATGCATTGACTCTATACACCTCGTCTCCAAGCTTTTCATTTTATTGGTCTGTTTTAAAACACTAGTTTATGAAAAGGCACAAATATTACCGCATTACTACCTTATTTAAGATACTAATATTTAAGGCAACAGTTGGATTTCAAATTCACTGTTGTGCCTTTGAATGGACGTTTACATTGCTTGCACCTTGAATGAAAAACATAACTGAACTGTACCTTTTTTCTGACAGTATAATGGGCACCAGTTAGCATGAGTCATTAAATTAGTACTCACTCTTTTTCATATTAACCACCTTAGCATATTTAGGTAGAGCAGTGTCAATATTACAGACTCAAAGCTATCATGGCCATGTCTAACTTTTATTCCCAGGCATACTGCTCTATATATATCCGCTCTGATCCCTGTCTGCAGTTTTATCCTATTCAGCATTTTTTCTTCACTGTGCAAGCGAGAGGAGGTAATTCACAAACATGACATGGCTCACCACAATCTCTGGCACAGCACTCCATCACTCCTGCCTCTGGTGGAAAGGCTCTGTCCCCCGTTCAGAGGTCAGTGAGGGTAGGGTTTGAGGAGAAGCTGAACATTGTTTTTGCAAAGCGGAGAAATAAGGAGCTCGGCTTGGTGTAATTGTGCAAATGATACACACACTCGCATCCAGCTGGACTCAGGAATGCTGTTGCTCTTTTATAATCATGAGAGAGAGAGAGAGAGAGAGAGTTGGCAGCTTGTCATTTACACAAATCTTGAGTACTTTCAAATGTCTGTGGCTCCAGTCCACAAGTGGAGTGTGGAGATGAAGAAAGAGCGCATTCATATGAGAGGATGCTCTGTCTGACCGACAAGGGACCACAAAGTGACCTGCAGCTGGAGCCTCATGAGGCCAAGAGCAGATACGCATGTTAGTGTTACTACATTTGTGAGTGTAGATCTGGGAGAGTTGTAACACATTTTGCCTCAACCTGTATAATGCCTTTTTTCTCCTGAATGAGTTCAGACTGTGGTTAAAAAATTATTGAAAAACAATTATTCAGTGCTCAGACAAGCATTAATAGAGATAGTAATAAGTTAAATATATATACAGAATCATCATTTACAGGGTAATTTCTATCAGGAGCTGTCCATCTCAAACCCTGACATCTAAATTTACAATTGTAAAAATAATATTTTCATTTAGTTTTAATATTTTTAATTTCTTTTATTATTAAATTAGGTTGAAAGATTCAGATGTATTATGAGTTTGTTTTAAAAAAAAACTTTATTCATAAAATGCTGTCCCAAATCTAAAGAGTTTTAGTCTGTAAGCAAAGCCTTATTTTAGCTGCACCCCTATATTTTAGAGCACGAAGTGAGGCTGCATCCCTGTCCCTCATGGCCACATGGTGAGCAGTTAGATCCCATGGCTTTGAGTAAATCTCAAAGTCTCAAAGTCTAAAAATCAGTGTGGAACATTAAGAATTATTGCTACGGAAACACATTTTCTGCAGTATTTTTTTTTATTTTAATGAAAAATACTGAGAGTTCATATCCTATATTTTTCTAGCACTTAATTGCATTTTTTGCATCCATGTATGACAATTGTGTGTTTATGTACCTAAAAAACAGTCATTATTCATTTTTACATGACCATTTTCCAACCTCTCTTTATCCATTAGAACTAAAAAGGCTGTTTTTGTTAATGTGTCTATAAGATCACTTATCTGATTGGCTGCCCTGTATTACAGCAGTCTGAAATATCCTTATAACTTAAGTGCACTGTTAGAAATAAAGGTTCTGTGCAGGTCCATATTTACTCATCAAGGTACAAACAATGTAAATATTCCCTTAAAGGTACAGCAGTGGTTTTAAGGTCCAATTGTGAACCTTAAATAAGTTTATCAAGGTGAAAAGTACATAATTTGTACTTTTTCATAAGCGAATGTTTAAAAACAATAAACAATATAATAAGAAGCCTGGAGATTAGATGGGGTGTGGAGTCAATACAGCTAAGAAAATATCATTTCAACGGATTATGGTAGTTATGTTCCCTGACTAAAGGTACTGAGACATTACTGCCTTTACTGAGACCTTAACTGCCTTTATTTCTGAGAGTATGTGAATGGGTGGGGCTAAACTGCTGTAGTTTGATGTTTGCTTTTGGTGCCATCATACCTTCTGACGTATGCCGCATTTTGGATTAGGTGTTAAGATGTTAAGAGTGCATCTAACATGATCATTTGTTGCTAAAAACATTGTTCAAACACTGAAACTAAAATAAAGCATTATTTTTGTACCATAATCAAATTGCAGTCTTATGGCCCTTTTTTTTTCAGAAAAGCAGCTCCTATGATGAAATTAGCAGCTTTTCTTGCAAGGACTACCAAAGTGTCCTTACTTCTGTGAAACCGTCATGTTTTCCTGTCAGTTTTCCCATCATCATGAAGACACTGGGTCCTCACAAAGGTCTAAAACCAAACATGCTCATGCACAAATCTGCAGATGTGCCTTCTCGTTTTGAACATTTCAAAAAGCCTCAGAAAGTGAACCTGTATATATCCGCACCACCTGCCCATCTGACGGCATACCATCAACAGCCCCGGCGGCTTGAGGAAGACGCTGGAGAGATGAAACCGTGCAGGTAGATGAGAGCAGAGAGACAGAACAGAGGGTGAGGGACAGAGACAGGCATGAGTCCTGGTCACGGCTTCCCCTGAAGCCAAAATGTAAAAGAAGCAACAGTTAAATAAAAGAGGAATGTGACATCTTTTACGAGAGAAGTGAAGCGAGTAAAACCACGCTGCTACATAAAACGCATGTACTCTATATTGGATTACAGTAAGTTCAGCTGCTGTTTGCTGTAAATCTCGCTGACGGGCGAGTTAAGAGGCCCGGATGAAAGAATTGATCTGATTATTTTGACTGATCTGCAAAAGGCAGAGTTATTTTGCCTGTGGACAAATCTTTGTGAGGAGCTGGCCATTAATCACAGTGGAATCCAGCCATGCTCTGACACCACTATTTTCGGTCTGTAAAAGTGCTACTGTTACCACTAGGGAAGCAGTAAAGAAATGGGAGCAGCTGGAAAGCAACTGGACAGTGAGAGGGACGATTATGACCTGATACAAACATGCAAAAACATTGTTCTTCGACCTTCCCTGGTTTGTTCTGTAACCTCCCCTGTTCTGGTCAGTTAGGTATGGACCGTATCGAGCAATGCATGCACAAACAATGAAGGAGCAAAATAGAGTAAATATAATGTAAATGTATGTAAATATAAAATAAAAAATTGTCCACATTACAGTCACACATCCAAATGCACTCAGTTACCAGTTTATCAGGAACACCTAGCTAAACCCACTGGCCATTTTATCAGAAACACCTGCCATGTAGATGCATTTTGTTGGCTTACAGTATCTGACTATAGTCCATCTGTTCCTGCAATTTATCAGCCGTCCCATACCAGCTGATGGGAAGGGACAACCTTATGACCACCACTGATGAGTTATGATTTACATAGTGGACTGTTCTCAGCACAGCAGTGACATCAACATAGCAGTTAAACAATCAATCAATCTTTATTTAAACTCCGAGTATGCCAAGGGTGACCCTCATTTCCAATAAAGCCTAGCATAATACAAAAATAAGGGATTGAAAAAAGTAACTATAAATTCATGAGAGTAAAAGTATAGCTTAAAGCTAAAAACTTAATAAAACAGCATATTAAACAAAAAAATAGGAAACTAAGACAAATAAGATCAAAATCAAAACACTTAAATAAAACAATTAAGCAGATCAGTAATAAAAATAAGTAAAACAAGTAAGTAGGGCAAAAAAAGTGATAAACTAAAAAACATGACTTAGGCAATAACAGTAAGGATAATATATTAAATGATAAAAGAATCTAATAAATTACACCAATTTAAAAAATGATAGTAACAAAAAAAAATCAACCAAGAAAATAACGAAAAAAAAAAACTAAAACTAAAACCAAATCAACTAAAACAGTTGCAGGCTGAGTGCAAGTTGTTAGAGATGAAAAGTTTTAAATGATCAAGTCACACCAGTGATTGAACGTTGAGAGTATCCTGTAATAAATTCCAGTTCTCTGGCACATTGCAGCTAAAAACAGATTTGCCCAGTTCAGTAAAAGCTCTCTGTATTAGCATGTTAGAGATGTGCTGGTATGATTGTATCTGGCACAGCGATATTTCTTTTTAAACATCTTTGTCACTGCTGGGTTGAGAACAGCCAAAAGAAAAACAGTCAACAGCAGTTCTGTGGTCAGAAACTGACCACTGCACTGCAAAGAAAAGCCCATTTCACAAAAACTAGAAAAAAATTATGGAAATTAGATGTAAATGCTTATGTTAAGTGAAAAGATATCTGCCAATGATGTGATTTATTCAGTAATATTGAATAAATTAGGAAATAATACCTATAATTTCTTCACATAACCATATCTATCTAAATAAATAACAATCTAAATACTACCAAGAAAAGAAGTATATATAGCACTTTAAATGTAATATAAGCCTAAAAGATTTCCAGGCTCAAGTCTCTAAGTACGGCTGTATTGCTGATGATTGCAAACTCATACTTTACAATTTAATTAGAATGGGAAAGTCTGTGAACCAACTTTAAGTTGGCTTGACAAAGCCAGTGCTATGGAAGCCCAGGTGGTTGCTATGACTTTTCTAGGCCATTACTATAGTATCCCAGGTGGCTGCTAGGGTGCTGCTAGGCCATTGCTAAGCTGTGACTAGGCTGTTGCTATGGTATCTTAGTTGGTTGGACAACACAAATGTGTATGAACTGTCTATGGTGGTAGTGTGAAAAGATTTCCTTTATAACATCATTTATATATAAAACATCAAGTACGATAGTGTAAGAGCAGTCTACTTCTTAAACATGTGAAAACAGTCCTTTTTAACATAATTATCAATAGAATAATCATAATAACTTGAGTGACTCTTTGTGCTAGTTTTGTGGATATATGCCTTAAAATAAGTTCAAATGTCTACATGAAACTTTTTCTTAAGTATAAGTAATCTTATGCTCATAGTGTTAAAGTGATAATGTGCATTGCCTTGATATTAGATCATTTCACTTACTAAGGGCTAGAAGATAAATATTAATAGTGCATAGAAAAAAAAGTATAGTTTCTAATTACGGGGTGTACCAATTAGGTAGGTACAGTGGTGCTTGAAAGTTTGTGAACCCTTTAGAATTTTCTATATTTCTGCATTAATATGACCTAAAACATCATCAGATTTTCACACAAGTCCTAAAAGTAGATAAAGAGAACCCAGTTAAACAAAGGACACAAAAATATTATACTTGTTAATTTGTTTATTGAGGAAAATGATCCAATATTACATATTTGTCAGTAGCAAAAGTATATGAACCTTTGCTTTCAGTATCTGGTGTGACCCCCCTTTCCAGCAATAACTGCAACTATACGTTTCCAGTAACTGTTGATCAGTCCTGCACAGCGGCTTGGAGGAATTTTAGCCCATTCCTCCGTACAGAACAGCTTCAACTCTGGGATGTTGGTGGGTTTTCTCACATTAACTGCTCGCTTCAGGTCCTTCCACAACATTTTGATGGAATTAAGGTCAGGACTTTGACTTGGCCATTCCAAAACATTAACTTTATTCTTCTTTAACCGTTCTTTGGTAGAACAGCTTTTGTGCTTAGGGTCGTTGACTTGCTGCATGACCCACCTTCTCTTGAGATTCAGTTTTCAGGCAAGCCGTCCTGGCCCAGATGCAGCAAAACAGGCCCAAACCATGATACTACCACCACCATGTTTCACAGATGGGATAAGGTTCTTACGCAGGAATACAGTGTTTTCCTTTCTCCAAACATAACGCTTTTCATTTAAACCAAAAAGTTCTATTTTGGTCTCATTAACATTAGCCAATGTGTTCAGTTGCTTAGAAGTTACCCTGGGGTCCTCTGTGACCTTGCAGACTATTACATGCCTTGCTCTTAGAGTGATCTTTATTGGTTGACCACTCCTGGGGAGAGAAAACAATGGTCTTGAATTTCCTCCATTTGTACACAATCTGTCTGACTGTATATTGGTGGAGTCCAAAATCTTTAGAGATGGTTTTTTAACCTTTTCCAGCCTGATGAGCATCAACATCTCTTTTTCTGAGGTCCTCAGAAATCTCCTTTGTTTGGGCCATGATACACTTCAATAAACATGTGTTGTGAAGAGCAGACTTTGACAGATCCCTGTTCTTTAAATAAAACAGGGTGCCCACTCACACCTGATTGTCATCCCATTGATTGCACCACTTTTAGTTACTTGTGTGAAAATCTGATGATGTCATCAGGTCATTTAGGTCATATTTATGCAGAAATATAGAAAATTCTAAAGGGTTCACAAACTTTTAAGCGCCACTGTAAGTCGAATATAGTGGCCCATAAGTCTGTCCGATCTAGAACCATTGCAATGCAATGCAAATTAGCTCAAACTTGATTTGAAAATAACCAATTTTTGTGAACCCATCACAATCATTTACGCAAAAAATGTCACTTTTAACGTGAGCATACCCCACAGATCACCTGAAGGAGGACAGTAGAAGATCTCTGATTGAACACTGTTGACTACGGAGCTTAATCAGCTCCAACCAGGTGGTGCTTAGACACCATCCAATATTCACTGCTCATTATCTTTCTCTCTGGCAGACCCTTCCCATTCCCTCTGACATTCAGGCCCGGACCACCCCCCCACCCGCCTTCATTTCACACCATAACCATCCCCTCTTATCCCCTCTCTTTCTTGCCCTCTCCTTCTCTCGTTTTTTACGGGTGAGAGGAATGCAGGGTCTCCTTAGTGATTTATAAACATACACATAATAAATGGGAGGCTGTAGTTTAAGCAGTGATGAAGCATTCGGAGCCGGAGCTGCCGCGCTTCGCCCGTGATTTAAAGAGCTGACATTTACAGCGCGCTGGCCTATTATTCAGAGTGACTGTCTGTGTACAGACAGTATTTTACTACAGGCCGTGTGGAGGTGAGCCTGGGCCCGGTCCGGATTCACAGAAATCTCACGGCCTCTCTGCCTCCTGGACAGCATAGCATGGAGCAGTGAGAGCTCAACCAACACAAGTTCAACCTGCAGCACTATTAATTGTTACACAGTGCATCATGGGACTGTGACAGTTTATGCAAAAAAAATGTGATTCTAATGCAAATCCCTTTAAAGAGGAATTGCACCAAAGTTCTGCGTAATTCAATTGTTAAAATGTAAATAGAGTCATTCGGAGTGCTTTGATGTGAAATGCTTTGTTCAAGAGAGACCTAGAGAAATTTTACGTTAAAAACCATTATGTCTCTAAAAGCTCCTTTACAGAAAGTTATTATATAAATGGTTACAAATGCGTCGTGTTAGATCTGAGACGGTGTTTTAAGATTTAAATATTATTACATTTTAAAGTATTTAAGTTTTAAATATTATTATTTTTAAATTCATTCATGGAAGAGAGGTAGGATGATGCATGCAGGATGTGACGCAAAAAAACTCTTTTGTCTCAGATTTACCACTATTTTACAGTTATTATATTTGCATTAGAGATATTGTGACCTCTGGCTCCCATCACCACCGCTGAAAGAAATAGAGTCCATAAGTTTTTCCACAATTAACTATTTTGCATTAAACCACTTAGGAAATTGGTGGAAATCTCCTTTAAGGAAGAAGAAATATTCCAGCATTCTTCAACCATCTGCACACAAACATTAACCATGGGAAATAATTTTAACACTTTTCTTTATCCAGCATGTTAGGAACCTTTTCAAAGAGTGACACAGTCTTCTTGTATGCTGGCCTTGCCGCTGCCTGAAATTCATCAACTCTGTTTTCATTATTCCAGGCCAATGTCCAGTAGACGTCCTGGCTGGAAATCTTCTCACGTTTCCTTTCGATTGGTACGGAACCCAAACCCTCTGCTCAGTACTCAGATCTGCGGCGCCATGCTCTGGACACACAGAAATCAATACAGCGCACGGAGAAACCCTCATTTAGCCGTGCTCTCCGAACTCAAATCTCATTCCACCCTGGGATGAGTCCTCTAATTCTCCATTTTGGGGGTTTCTACCCCATTGCAGTTCTGCGCTAAAGGGGCTTCGCTACACCAACTTTGAGGCTGGGACACACCATTCTGGCGGCGTTTTCTGGACAGGAGCAGTCTCTGGAACTGCATTACGCCCCGCCGTAACTTAATTCAGGCAGCTGAGTAAGGGAATAATTGAATCGTGTATCCCCGAGATGGATCTTCGAGAGCGGGCCATGGCAATCGGCTTTGGCCGCTATCTGGCTTAACTCAGAGGAGATTAGGGGCTAACGATGCTGCGCCACTGCCATGGAGGCTGATTGCTCTTGTGTCTTTCAGGGCTAATGGTGCAACCCTGCAGCCAGCAGCTAAGGCCTTCCTGCTGATCAAAGCTCTCCACACTTCAGCTCAACAGCACCTTGAATTGCATCTATAAGTTCCTCAAGTCGCGCTCTACCCACCGTGAGCTGTGCCTGATGTTCTCAGCCGCTCGACTGGCTTGGGCTCTAATCCTCTATCATCTGTCCTCATGCTATATTAGCAGAAGGGAAAAGCACATCTGGCTGCTGCAGATGAGGCTAAATGGTGGACATTATAAGTGGGACAACGTGGTGTCTTGGAAAGTGCCTACTTTGGCTCAAAGTGGCTCGACACCATAAATGTAAGTATGAAAGCTTGGAGCTGATTGCTTGACGGTTTAAAATAAAAAAAAAAAAGTAGCTGAACCTTGGAGGAGACAAGTCAACCCTCAGGGGTTGTATATGTACATGTGAGTATAGCCAGGGCCATACAGCTAGTATGGACTGCAGAAGGGCCACATAACTAGTATGGACTCCAGAACAGACTGGCCTCTGCAAGACAGAGACAGAAGTGACCACATGGCTACCCTTTTAGTTGGGTTGTCTTGTACACATTTGTCTTGTATTTTATTTTTTCTTCTAAGGACCACGTGTGACTTTTGTATAGCTTTATGCATTAAAAGTCATAATTAGTGTTTATAAGGACATTTTCCAACCTATCATTCTCCCTTAGAAATAAACAGGCTGTTGTTGTTACTATGCCTTTAAAAC
Source organism: Pygocentrus nattereri (assembly GCF_015220715.1). Classification (NCBI taxonomy): domain Eukaryota; kingdom Metazoa; phylum Chordata; class Actinopteri; order Characiformes; family Serrasalmidae; genus Pygocentrus; species Pygocentrus nattereri. Next base: position 27,216,065 of record NC_051215.1, on the reverse strand, counting down.
TGGTTTATATAAATATGTATTGTGTTTCATTCAAAAAGCAGTCAGACCCGGAATATTTCTTATTACTTCAGCATGAATGAGTTAAACTGTTGAAGGGTGAATGAGCAAATTTTTTAGATGTCTTGGTTTTTTTTCACAGGCTATAAACTGTGAGTAGCATGTTTTTAAATAATATTTACTGGCTACATCAAATTATTTCACAATGTGAGGAAAAATTAATTTTTCTATGATATGGGCTCTTTAAAGTTTTAGAACAGACCTGACAGTAAGATTTCAGAATAAAACCCCATACACAATCAACCTTAAACTTAAGCAAGCATGATAACATACCAGATATACTGAAATATACACTACAAAAGGCCACTCTCTTGGGTTAATATGCAACCTACAACCTGGAGCTTCTTTTCTCAGAGCTGTGTGCTGGCTGGCAATATTCCTGCCCAGAAATAAATGACATCCAAACAAGAAGTGGCACATAAATTAAAGTGACAACCTGATTGATGAATCAGTGGGTAGGGGAAGAGATGTTTGCAGCTTTTTTTCCCCCCTTTTGGATGGGTGTGAGGGGTGGAGGGGAGGTCCTAGCCTTGCGCTACTCTCACTGAGCAGAGAGCCATCAATCGCAGCCTTCCCGGCGTGGCGAAGTACGCCCCAGAGAAGAGTGGCTCTGGGCTCCTGCCCATCCACTAAATGAGCTGCATGCAATATTAAAAGATGCAAAACGAGTCGGGGCCAATGCTGCGCCAGCTAAAGCCCACTGGCAACTGACCCATCCACTACCAGGGGAAATAAACAGCTATCACATGCGTCCGCTATCATTCAATATATTACAACACTCATTTTTTTTCCACCTCACAATAATTCTTTTCTCTCCTAAATCCCTCGTTTTGCAGTGCACTCTGCAGTGTACCAAGAGAGTGGATACAATATGAATTTTTTAGTATCTATGAATTTTACTCTCTTTTCTTTCACCACAATAATAAAAATAAAAATCTGAAACTAGGAAAATATTTCACACAAAATATGTTAACACTGTTAATAATGAATGAATGCTAGTAGGTGCTAGTTATCAGTGCCACTGAGATCTATTAAGCACTCTTAAACTTCACACTGTAAAAATTAAAGGTTAGCACTGAAGAGGTCTGGTCAATCGGGCATATTAGCATGAGTGGTGTGATGGCAGAAACAAGAGGACAAAGGGTTGCAGTGGAACTGTGTGTGTGTACATACACACACACATATATACATAAATATGTGTTTGTTTTCCTATATTTTCAGGATACAAATTATTCTGATATACATGAAAAGGTGTTCACTGACATGTAAAGTGTGTGTGTGTGTGTGTGTGTGTGTGTGTGTGTGTGTGTGTGTGTGTGTGTGTGTGTGTGTGTGTAATCCTTACATGTCAGAACACCCTTTCAAATATTTTATTTCCAATGAAAACAGTACAAGTTATTCACTTTTAGGCATCAGAAAAAAGCAAAACTCCAACAAATTAGTAGTGTGAATAAACTTTTTATACTAGCTTCCATTCTTTTCATCACACTTGCTTTGAGTTTTTCAAAGAAATCTGCAGGGATATTTTTCCACACCTCCAAAGTTCAGCCTTAAAAGTTGGTTGAATTTTCTGTTTCTCTCAATCCAAATGATCCCAATTACATCCAAATGATCCATCAGACTCATCAATGTATAAAACCTTCCCCCACATCTCAGATGCCCAGTTTTGGTGTTCTAATATAAATATGCATCTTTTTTGTTTTCTTTTTTTTGGTTCTTCTTGACAGCTACACATCCTTTCAGACCCATATCATTGAGTCATACAGCCCCATAGTGCTGTTCTTACAGTGGAAGAATGGACACAAACACTTGTGGATATATTCAGATCTGAAGCTGCTTGATTTTCTCGTCTCAAAGAGGAAAGCTACTATTTATCCGGTGGGGACTGTTTTGCTGTCTACCAGGTCCTGCAGGTGGTTGTTAGGTGTCTCATTTACTCTGTATCGATGAATATTTTTTGAACTACAGTTCGGGAAACTAATTTTTTTTTCATTTATTGTTTCACTTATGTTTCTTTGACTTTCCTTTAATCTTGGATTATCTTATATCTCATAAGAAACATTTGAAAATCAATCATTTGGACTGGACAGTAATACAGTAATAATACATATGGGCTACATATATATGATCTCATATCTTGACAATGTACAAAAACAAACATGCATGTGTTGTGTGTGTCAGAGTGCCTCAGTGCTGTAGGTGTTTGTTTGGCCCCCCTGCTAATGAAAGGAGGAGTGTGGATGAGATCAGCGATCACCTCTGCGAGTGCTGCCTCGCTTTTACTGCGTCTCTGAGGCGCAGAGATGAGGGCAGTGATGTTGGGCCAATCACCAGCACAGACACTTTTTACTGCCCATTCCAACAGATGAACAGCATCAATCTTTAGCTCGCCACCGGGAGACGGCCACCCTGTTATCACTGCCAGCAGAGCACAGGAGTCTCAGCTAGGACATAAATATAAAACACACAGACTCACAAACCACACACACTCACAAGACTTACCCAATCAGACTGAGAAACTGAGCGCCATTCTACTGTGGCCAATCAAAATTTCCAAGTTATTCCTGAATATAGTCCAATTAACACTGAAATCCACCACCTGTGGATATATATCTCCAGAATCTATGGTCAAAAGACATGTGTGGGAGGCCTGTAAAAGCGAGACCCAATACTCAGTGTGGTATTTTCAACCCGTTTCTAAAGCCAAAAACTAATTTGCCTCCTTTTCACAGTAGCCATAAAGTCCAATTTCCATGTGGTTTGAAGGTCCCTCTGCTGCATATTATGCAGCTATGAAGATTTTTCTTCAGTAACGTCGGTGGAATATATTGGTATGATGGAAAGGTGTATGATTTACAAAAGTGGAAGCTGAACTGAATTTTCATCTTCATGGGTGAGCATTCAGAAAAGTGTGTTTCATGTGTTTAAATGATTTTTTTTCACAGCAGGAAAGCCACCATGTGTCTTAATTCGGCACGACTATCTTTGACGAGAGGTGCAAACTGTACCCCTTCGCCACTCATTGCTCACCAGCATCTCAATACATGGTCACATTTCATGGTCACAAGTCTACAGTGTCCTACTTAATCTGATAAAAGAGCACATGAACACATGCTTTAAGGGAAGAGTGTTGCTGTGTTAGTTGGGTTTATGTAAAGCCTGTGTAGATGTGTAGACAGTCAGCAATTGTCCTCTACCACCATACAAGTTACAATATATATGATTATGTCAGCAAAAGGCCAAAGCCTGATGTTTTGACTTATTGGGAACACAGTGCATTTGCAAAATGTACAGAATAACTGATGGTAGTCTACCAATTTTTTTCCCAGGCCTGCCCAAACTATATTTCTGCCTGGCTTGTATTCCTATCTTTGTGGAAAATTTCCTTTGACTATTACTATAAATGTGTAGAGTGCTACTATTCTACACCTAACCCACCTTTACATTTAACATCAGCAATAACAAAAGCTGGATTCTGTGTGAAGAAACACCTTTACAAAATGTTCCACCAACACCAGAATGTTCATATTGTCCATTATACTGGGGACATTTGGTCCCAACAAAGAGCCAAATACATGAGCACACATACAGAGCACTGAAGATACATTACTCAATTAATTAATTAACTAATACACGTATGTACTGCACAGACATGCATTAGATAATGGACAGCCCTTAATGAGCTCAGGCAGAGACAAGGTCTTCTCTACTGTTGTTTAAACAGCACCAACGTTCAAACTGGATTTTGATTCCGTAGAAATCATCAAAGAGGCACCGTTGGGTTGACCGTGTCATTGGCGTCTACAGGGACATGTTTCCCAGCTCCAGCTCTCATTTGTGTACATGATGTGCATTAAAAACAAGCGTGAGAGGACTTGGGCCTGGAATACGCAAATAAAAAATGTTTTGCATTATATATTCCGTGAGTCAGTGACAAATTGAGAGAGGGAGTTTTCATAAATCAAAAGCTGTGTTCTGCTGCCTAAAGAGGAATTGCCTGGCGAGCAGACATGATTTAAGAGCGTGTTCAGGCTACAGCTGAACTACTCCACTATTCTACCCCCTGGGAAAGTACTCCATCTGAACGCTGCCTCCACCTTCTCCCTCCCCACATTCTGCCTCACCAAGGAGGAACACAGTGCACCTGTAACAAACTGCTATAGTGGAACAGACATTGCTGGCTGTAAATTAACATTATGGTGTTTGTCATGTTAAATGTATCAGTAAGCAACTTTTTATTAGTGGGAAGAAGCAGGGTAGTTTATTATACTAATGATAGTAATTGTGTTAATGGTTTACTGAGGCTCTCAGTGTATGTATATAAAAACCTGCTTTACTTTTTAATGTAAGTCAATTGAACCAGAGTTTCCAAGTTTCTTTTGGACTATTCTTCATGAAATTTACACACAATGTAAAGGACAATGGGTACTTTATTATTATGTCCAAAACTGAAAAACAACAAAAGTGGAGATATGAGGTTTTCCAGATATATGCAGCAGCCAGATATATGTACTTACATATATATATATTTATACTTATATACATACACACACACACACACACACACACACACACACACACATTTCCATTCCCATTTTATTCTGTATCAATAACACTTCTTATTTTTGCAAACATGGTAAAAACGTTAAGAATGTTTTTTCTTTCTTTTTTCTTTAATTATATCGGCTGCTGGAATACTGTATCAACCAAATACTTTATTCTGGTACTGTTGTTCTAGTTGCAGCCTCAGTGACTGCTATGCTCAGAAATGCTAGACTATCTGCTAAACTGTCATAGTATGTTACATTCTTCTGTGCACAATCTACATATTTTCAGTACCGTGTACTGCCTGCGATTTTGTTTTTGTACATTGTAAGTCTTTTGTATTTAATGCACTGTATTGGCTGTACTGTGTACATTGTATTGTTTTGCATTTGTGTTCCAGTGCTGGAACTATACTGTTTTGTTACGCTGTATACTTGTATACAGCTGAAATGACAAAGCCTCTTGAACTAACTGTGACTGACGACACCAAAAACAGCTCTGCCTATTTTGATATGTAAAGAATGTGATCTAGCAAAGCCAAATATGGTCTTTTTTATTTCGTTTATCATTTTGAACAAGAAAAATGTATGAATAGTAATAAAGGTCATACATCAGATGTGTGTTATCTTTACTCTAATTACATAATAACAAAAAAATAAATAAGTGCTTTAAACTTGTGCTCACTTAGAAACAAATCAGTTCATTCAACAATAAAGCAAGTCTGGTGCATCTTTTACACAGTGATACAAAACAAAGTAGCACAAAGGAAACTCCAATATCACACACTGACACATTTTACTATGTGGACATGTACATCATCATATGGCATTGTAAACAAGTAAAAGGGTTTATTTAATGGAAAATTTAATGGAAAACCAACTTTTTTTATTTTTTATTGATTTGACTGATTGATTTCTTGATTGACTGATTTTGATTGCAATAAAAAATAGTTTGACATTGGATGTAAACTTTTAAACTGTCAAAATTCCACTTAATTTCCAGACTACATATGGAAGCAAAACTACAAAAATAGCCAATTTTGAACTGATTGTTTTTGTGAGGTAATGAAAACAGTGTGATTTCACCCAGTTGGTGCACAACAGTTTAGCCCCAACTTTTCACAATGAAGTTTAAGGAGTGTTTACATCATTTACATCATTTCCTTATATCAGTCTTAAAAGTGCAGTGGAAAAAAAAACAGGGATAAAAGTAAAATACAAAAAATGTCAAACAGAACATCACCAAAGTCTCTAGATGTCCAGGGTTATTGGGTCAAACTTAGGTGTTGGTGTCTGATTAATAGCTTAAAGCTCAACTGTGACTTACACATGGGTGGGCATTATGAGGGGCTGGAAAAGCCTGTTCATTTCCCATGACAAGAGTGCTTCTTTTAAGCGTCTCAGAAATACTAGTCTCATTTTTTCAGAAGTGAACAAATACACAAGCATCAGTCTCACCAACAATATGAGCACCACTAGTCACACACGCATAAATACAGAAGTCAGCGTTGTGTATGTGGAGGCAGCTGCGCTCCTAACATCTGCATGAAACGTGAACGAGGAGGCACAGTCGTCAGTCCGGGTGATACCGTAAGCACAGTGACCCTGACCGAGGTGGACAGCTGTCCAGGAGCAGGACAGGAGCTAGGCATTCCCACCGAACACAGGCCTGATCTCAGGCCTTCCTGCCATAAATCAGCCCTTCCTGAGGCCCCCTGTGTTTACTCAGTGATTAAAAAGCACGAGGTAGAGCTGTCTGCCAAGGCGAACTAGATGTTAATTAGCACAGCTACCGTCAGGGCTTGTTAATGAGTAACTACTTACTTCACTATGTTGTGCATGGGAAACCTGTGAGCTTCTCCTTTTGTCTGCATATAACCACCCACACACACACTACATGCATCCTCATTAAACTGTCCACATACACATATAAACTCAAGAAGGAATCATCAAAAAGTAACTTATTTAAATGTGTGGGTACATGAAAATGGGCCACTTCCTAATTAAAGATTGTTATTAAAACAGTACAGCTTCATTAGCCAGGGCTATTCTGAGGCACAACAATTGTGAGCCAACCATTTAGAAGTCTTTAGAAGAACTGTCCTTTTGCTATTATATTTAACTGTAATAACATTACAATGTGACCAGCAGTGCATTTACATTCTGAAATAATTTTACATTTCACATATTCAACTATTTATCTGTTTCCTTTGAAATCAAAGAAACTAAAAATACACACATTTCTTAAAGATGTTTTACCTTCTGCAAAACAAAATTCAACAATCATTTTCCATCAAAGTCAAATCAAAATAAAATATCCCCTCTTCTCCTTCAAAACAGAAACGTCACAGATTGGAATTCTCACTTTCCACAGAATTTCTTTGTTCATTGTAAAGAGCTACAGTGAGAAATAATTACTTTAAAATTAAAACATGCTTTTGTTATTGCTGGAGAAAAGTGTGAGTTCTAAAGGTTAAAGAGAGCTTAATTAGATGGAGCTATTTTAAGGTACACTAATGCTAACTATGCACTAATGAACATTCACACTGATAAAGACACGTTGCTATAGACCAGTACTGGATAAAAATACCAGTGTGTGGGACTTGGTGGGCTTGACACAGTGTGGAGACCTTTACTAGCCTCAGGAAGTTGTCTTTCATACACTGTTCCTCATGAGGTATAAAAACAGGTAGAGTAAGCTACCTTAAGTAGCTTACTACTTTAAGGCTTGGGAAAACCTTGTGTGACTGTGCACGTGGGTCGTATGCACTTTCCCTATCAGTGTAATGTCCACAGACAGTCAGGGTTATTCACACTCCGCACCCCCATCAGTGGAGGTTTGGGAAGATCTAATAATAACTGCAACCTCCTAAAAGGAGAAAACACAAAAAGGTCTTAAATCTTACACACAGTAAATAATTTTATACGTTTTAAATATGAAATATGTTTATATAAGCATGTATAATACAATTTTGCTCATATGATTTCTGAACTGACAGAACAGTTTGAGGCTCGTCATTCATTGTGAAATACAAATGTAAATAAGGTATGCTTGAGATAGAAAACACTTCTGTGAATTGGTTAGCTAGCGTAGTCTTAAAACAAAAGGAGTTTAGTAACTGCTGACTTTTGTGGTTTAGTTTAGTGCATAATTTTGTGGTTTAGTTTAGTGCACAATGTTGCTTGAATAATGAGGGCTATCCACTAATTTTGTCCGGTGAACTCTGGTCATGACATTGGATGGGAGGGGAAAAAGAAAAATATTCATCAATACCTCAAACACCTTGAGAGCCCCTTCTCAACTAGCTCATGAACTTAAATAACTACTACCTAATGACTATAGCGAGCTAACAGAACAATCACTCTATATTTCACAGCAGGAAAGATTCAAGCTCACATTTTTACTGAAGGACTATCAAAAACAGCTATATACAAATTAACTATGTAATATATCCAAACGTTTCTTACAAGCAGTTAAAAGCTCCAAATGTTCATGTTAAGAGCCAGATGTCCCTGTAAGGCCTGAAACATACTTCACACAAGCACGCGAACACAAATGACTGTGCTCGGCCAACACGCTGCAAATGCTCAGTCCTTACGTGCAAACTCACCACGCGTTCTTACGTTGCTGTGAAGGTTATAACACTCAGTACTGAAGGCGGCGATAAAGTAATAATCAGAGAGGGATCTACTGTTATTCCAACAAGCTAAACGTGGACATACAGGAGCGTGAGCTATTCTCCTGGACTGGAAATGCGATAATTAAGTATATTTTTATGCCATCTTTGCATGAGACTCAACTGCTTGTCTATGGCAGTTGAGAAAGCAGACTGCTTGGTCAGGCTTGGCTGTTGTTTTAGCACCCACTGCTGTAACGCTCAAAATGCAGCTTGTGCTTGTGCCGTGTTATGAAATGTGTCTTGAGACATTTTTGAGCGCAACGACATGTGAAACCCCGTCTGCATAGACGCATCCTTGTCTGCATTCGCATCCTTGCGTGAAGTATGTTTCGGGCCTAAAGCTGCTTGAGTTCCACCATTACTATCGTTCTAACATAATATTGCATATCCCATAAGGGCACCAAAAGAAACCAGCAAAATTGCAGTTGTGGAAATCCCATCAATAAAGTTTTTTTTTTATGAAGCAAATCAAAAAATTCTAAATTAAACAAAATATAATGCTCAACATTTGTGTCTCACCCTCAGCGTAAACAAAAATGCTTTGAACATCTATCAGTCATTCTTATTTTAGACCTGGACCTATTCTTCTAGACCGGAAGACGTGTCATTCTGTAGCCAGTCTTATGTCTGACAGAAGTGAATGGCTTTTCCGAAAATTGCTGCTGTCGTGCACTGTGGTAAACGAAAATGCTGCAAAGCCAATACTTTTCTCTTGTGTGTCATGGGATCCTCTGAATTATGAGGTTGTTGAGCAGTCAAAACAGGAATAATGTTACATACGAACGACAAGCAAGCTAAAGCTCCTGTGTACTGAAATGATGTCAGATGAAAGTAAGTCTACAATAAAACTTCAACACTATTATAAACCAACATCGGCAGCTCAGACTGCACTGTAGGGTGTTGTGGTGAGGTTGTCAGTCTTATGATGTCAATTCAGTGTGCAGCAGATTTAGCCTGTACATAGCAAGAGACATATTTCAGCTTCTTAATAACCTTCCTGGATTTTAGTCAGAAGTCTAAAATAATCAGCTTCTAATCATGTGTTAACAGCAAGTAAAACCAAATCTAAACCTTTTTTTTTCTTTGAAAAAGAGGGAGGAGAGAGGGCTTAGCGCCACTAGTTCATTTATACCAGCCACCCTTAAGTGAACTTATCTTGCTAGCTGTCTAATCACTAGGTTGCTAGCTACCTCTGCCATGTTCTAGCAGACCTGTAAGATGTAGTAGTATAGTACAGACCTAGTATAGACATACACTTGCATTACGTTACGTTGCTACAGTTGAATGCAAAGGTTTGGGCACTCCAGGTCAAATTACACAGCCTCTACAGAGAACACAATTACTGCTAACTTGCTGAGTTTAACATGTTGGAATAAAAAATAAAATGTGACATGCACAAAAATTTGGCACATTTAAAATGTCATGGTTTTTCACAGGTCCAAGTACTTAAAGATTTAGATTCAAACCATATTGGTAGGCAAATCATCCTTAGGAGGTCAAAGGAAGCAGGTTCCCCATCATTGCAAGAAAGGGTTGCCGAGATTGACAAATTAGCTCCATATGAAAAATTATAATTTAAATTGTTTTGGACATAAACGGGGCAAATATTTAAGATTTATAGAGAGTTCTTAAGGATCAATACCGTGGTGTGTCCCCCCTTTGTTGTTGTATTTGTTTTTTAAGACTTGTGAATCTATGGTTATCTGTATGCTGAACCATTTACCTGAGCTTGTTTGTTTATGTATATGTAGAGCCTTGTACTGTGCTGGATTAGGCCATGTCAGGAATGTAGAATTGACAAAGTCAGGGTGGAAAGCAATAATACAAAGATATGTGGTTTTGTACTAATCTAAGTTAAAAATCAATAAAAACTGTTAATCACAGAGAAATATTGGTAACACTTTATTTGGATGATCCACTGTTGATGCTTTGTAGTTACTCAGTATATCCTTAACTAACATTCAACTAAATATCAGTGAAATGTAACTGAACTTGAAGTTGAATGTGAAAGATTATATTACATCTAAACCTAAACCTAACCCTAACCTTAACTCCAATCCTAAACCTAAACCTACTCCCAAACCTAACCCTAACCTTAACTCCAATCCTAAACCTAAACCTACTCGCAAACCTAATCCTAACCTTAGTGTTGTTGATATCTAACTGAACATCAAAAAAAAGTTTGTTAGTAATTTAAGTATCTGTAGATCATCTACAGGAGACCATCCAAATAAAGTGTTAAACTCAGCAACTCCAACAAATCTGTGCACTAAAATTTGCAGAAAAATGGCCTGTTTAAGTGTGTTCTGTGTGTTCTGAGGATGTTACCTTATTTTCACTTAGAAAAGCAGCAAAACGTCATTTGACTAGGGGTGTTCAAACTTTTCCATATGACTGTACAACGTTCCTCACCATGGGGAAAACCTCCCCCTCCCACCAGTCTTCACTTTGCCAGCAACTGCTGCAGCCATGACTGATTCTGCCACTGCTTAGCGACAGCTTATGACAAATAGTGATGAGGAAGCCATTGGGCTGGGAGTTTGAGGTGTGTGGGTGGTGGGGGGTGGAGATTGCATTGTGCACAGGACCAAATGAATCTCCCAGATAAATAATTGAGCGCTGAAGCTCTGTAGTCTCTGGGCGACTCTGGCTTCGTGCCTGCGCCGTTTCGCTAACTACCCAGCCGAAAATCAAATATTTTGTTTTTGGCCTGCGCGCTAATATCAGTGATTTTTACAGTTTTAATGGCATTTTTATTGATCGGGCTCTTAATGGGAGCAGTGCAGATTTTGATGCTGCCTGTACATGTGAGTAATGGACGGCTCATGCCTGGCCATGAAGTGGCTCCTCTCCTCTGTCATCAGAGAAGAAACAGAAGAGAGAGGAGCAGCAGTAATCTGCCCAGGTGAGGAAGGTGATGGACAGACTGTGGATCTAAATGACTGAAATAAACCACATTATTAGAAATATTAGGAACTGTACTCCATCTCTAGCACTCACACCCTTGAAAGAAAGAAAGACAACACAAACACTGAGTGTGTCGCTGTGTTTTTGCCACCCCAACCCCTCTGCTGGTCATCAAGCAGCAAAAACCACAACAAAGGAGGAGGAGGTAGGGGGGGCATTGCTGAAATGACCTTGGCTGTGACATCATGTGCCGGCTGAAAGAAATGAAGCCATTAGACTGAGGCAGCAGCGAGCCATAAATCAAGCCATTTCCAATAAGCTGCCTTAATGGTCATCCATCATGGAGGCGAGGCGAGGCCCTGCCCGGCCCGAGCGGCGAGACCCGGCAGGACCGAGCTGGCCACAGACATAAACAATAATAATCCCCAGCTGATGGCTCGGGCCTGCAGGAAATTTAGGAACACGGTCTGCGCCTTTTGTTTTGTCAGAGGTGATATTTACCGAGGAGGAAGAAATGGATTCTCATTATCAACAAGCACGGGTCTAGTGGCATAGTGGCAAGCGCTAAGGACGTCAGGAGGAGACACGCAGCCAGAGGATTTGATTTGCTTTCCCAGTGATAAAGGACGAAGACAGAAGCTGATTACATTACTTGCTTTGCGCCTGAGATGAAAATACTGTACTACATATGACAACTGCTCATTATTCATGTGCGCATTAATTTAGCCCAAAAGCATGATGGACTAATGTGATATCAAAGTGCAAAAACAGCTGAAGAAAGGGGAAATAATTGGTCTTCGATTATATGCTGCAGAGAAAAAAACTATATTTGAGTGGTTTTGTTACATGCAATCAGTCCCTTTTAGCACTGCAGAGATTTTACTACTCAGCTCCTTTGTAATTAGGCCAAAACTATGGCAACCCCAAATGTTTTTCTCCTCTCCTCAAGAAGTGCTGCTTTGAAAACAGATCTTCTCACAGTATCAGTGATTTTTTTTGCTGTGCAAATATAACGGAGCATGTATACATTGGATGTACATATTTGGATAGCTTTATGGAGAGCTTGTAGGCATATGCTCACACTCTTAGACCTCACATCTATGAGTAGAGTAAGAACAGAACCCTGACAGAAACACCCACAGCAGCGGTGCGGCCCCACCACACCGACCTTCTGCTGACAGCATCACTGCAATGCATTAGCTTTACAACCTGCAATTATGGTTGGAAATTTTCACTTCTCCATTCTCCCTTGCTTTTTTCCTCCCGTTTCTTTTGGTTTTTTAACTTTAACAACATTAGTCAAGAGCTCAAATCATACCTCTCTCCTTCTGCCAAAAGATGATGATATTTATATCCTTCTGTTGAGAAAAAAAACATGTTCTACACTCTTAAAAGTAAAGTGGGGCCAAACATGATTCTTCAAAACATTCCAAAGTTCCAAAGTTTGTAAACAAACAAGCACATCAAGCGCATCCAAGTTCTTCTCAATAGCCTGTAAATCATGTTACAGCATGTTTCTAACAAAACGTACACTAAAAACTATGAAAAAGTGCTGTATTTGGAGTTTAGAGAAGAAAATTTAGAGAAGGTTTTTTTTATCCCCATAGGTATCACAATGATAAGCTAAATCAAATAATTGATTTTAAGTGAGCATTTGACAGAGAAGAGCAGGGAATGTGAGTATGTGTGCAGTCACAAATTATGTGTAAACTATATGAAGTAAAACACCAAAACAATAACATACAGTACATAAGAAAGGTTTATTTAATGATCCAACACAGCTAACAGGACAATCAAGTAATATTCAGGGTTCTGCTAGAGCTGCCACTAGCAGTGTTAAAACCAGTGTGGGTATGTGAATGTGCACTACCGTTAGCTTGGTGCTAGAACAACTACAACACTGCAAATCTTATAGAAGCACCAGCAGAAATAAACATCATCATAGCAGGGGGTAATCAGATAAACAAAAGCTGCTTATAAAGTTCATATGAGTACATTTTTTTCCCATAAAATATTGCTACAAAATGACATGCATGGGTGGCACGTTCATATGATATGATGGAAAAATGATCAATTTCATGAATTAGCTTGAACATCCTATACCTTCATTTACGTTGCGCTTAGTGATGGAGGAAAAAAGCACCAAAATCAGATCTTTCAGGGTTCCCACAGATCCTCAAAAAGTCTTAAAAATAAAATAGATTTGGAAAATGTAAGAGAATAAAATGTCTCATTCTTTTTAACTATGAGAATGTGCAGTGGCAAGAGACGTCTAGGTATATTTTATGGATTGGGTATTAAGAAAATAAGCCAGAATAAGTTTACATCCTTTATTTAGTTTTTGTGCTGTTTACTTTGCTGTCATATAGGAGCCATAAATGCACATCATCCACAACCTGCAGTGGTGAGGAGTGGTTTCGGAAGCTAACAAAGCAGTCTTAAGTTCCGCAGTCTAGAACTGCTTTATGGTAGAATATAATAACTTGCAATGTCTGCAGTGTACGTCTTCACAGTGTTTGAATTAACTGCCATTCTTCTAAATATGGGCAAGTACAATGTGAGTGTGTGGCTGTTTTAGTCTGTTTTCTGCTGCTTGCCTCCAGTAACTGGCTGGAAAATCCATGAACAAAACTATCCGAAGTGTTCTGTGTAAGCAGCAGGGCGGCGCTGTTTCTGTCCTTAAACAGTAGCGCATTCAAAACTGAGAGAAAGGAGAAGGTACTGCGCCCATGCTACAGCAATATGAAATTAGAAATTCATGTGAGTATAAAATTACAATTTTACATAAGTAATCTATAAAAACAAAAAAATTAAACAATAGTGAACGACCATGCACATATCATTAAAATAACTGATAGGCACATCATCAGGGAGGTCTTTAAAGCCACGAAACCAAGCCACGAATTTATACATATCAGTACAGAATGTCATATTATGCACATACTAAAAATGATGTAATATTACTGTTAATTGGCCAAAAAGCATATTTGCCATCAAAGACTGGATCATACTCAGTATCAGCCGATATTTTCGGAAGGACTAATTCAGAACAGCCAGTCAACCAAAACTATTCAGCCAACAGTGGTCTTGTGGTCAGAAGCTGCCCGATGAAGGCCTAAAGGATGGCAAAACTGATAAGAGAGTCAAACACACTGAGTTTGAGCACAAGATCATGCAAAGATCCTAAATTCTCAGATCATTTCACAACCAGTCAATCTGAATACAACAGATTTTCCTCTTACTTTTTGAAGAGTTTGATATAATATGTAAACTGTGTTAAAGTTTCAAGACCTCCCATTCCCTCCCCAGTACATACAGTCCATATCACTGTTGTTGGAACTAAATCTCCATTTATGTAATTTTTCAGTTTTTGGCATAATTTAAAAACACCTGTTGCCCTTTAAATTGTGTGTAAATTTCATGATGAATGGACCAAAAGAAAGAAACGGTCCAAAAAGACTTGGAAAAATGTCTGGTTCCATTGACTTATATTGAAAGTAAAGTATGTTTTTTATTTCTCCTGTAAAAAATACCATTTTGGAACAGCGATATGGAAAAGATGCTACAAAAACTGCCAGTCTTGAATTCACTGTTACCGTGATGTCACAGAAAAACAGCTCATGAATGTACATCTGCCTATTCAGCCTACAGCAGATTAGCTCTGCTAATTTGCATTGATGTTATAAGGAGTGTTTCAGCTCTGAGTGCTCTTTAAATTATACACAATAAAGGACAACTAGTCAGAGAACAAACTCTTGTTCTACTACACATCTCCATGTGCGAGCCTGTGTTCCTCCCTAGGCGTGTGGATGAGAGAACATTAGTTCAGTGGCCTCTGTTTTGTCCACTGTGGCTAATCCTCATTCAGTCGGGTCCTAATCCCCTGCTACTGAGCATTCTCCCACTGCTTCCTCTGGCCCGGGCTGCCAAGGCACCGGCCACTTGTCTCCCATTATTCGCTTCCCCTCTGGGGAGCTCCACTCCCTCTCTGAGCTGTTATATGTCCCATATGTTGTTGTTGTTGTTGTTGTCATCGTCATTGTTTTCCTTTTTTTTTCCCCTCTCAAAATCCTGGCGCAATTTGACATGCGGATCCATGACAGTGTCTCGGCTTGCGTCCAGGACTTGTGGCAGAGGTGTGGGTGATTTCCTTTAGCCAGGGGGAGCGAGGAGGAGAAGCCAGCCATGACAGCCCTTCACACAGCCTGCGCAGAATGGGCAGCCACCCAGACACACACACGCACACACTCTCGCTCAAGCAGCCAGGCATATTAGATTGGGTTACACTTGACATACGCAACTGGGAACCGGGGAGTTTGCAAATATGGCATGCTGAAGGAAGTGGTGCAAGATGCCCGTGTCAGCACACTTACACAAACAAACAAAAGCTGGCACTGAGAGAGAGAGAGAGAGAGAGAGAGAGAGAGAGAGGATCTGTAAACACTGTCCCTAGCTTTATACATAAATAAACTCTTTCCCTATCGTCATGTAAGACGGCACAAACAGCTATCAGTCCATCATATCAATATATTATTTAGTCCAAGACTCAATTGGCTCTCCACAATACAAGAATTCAGCTTGCAAAATCAGAATAATCTTTTAATCTAATCCTTTTCTCACTTGGGGGTAAGAATATGTCAATTTGCTGAAGAAATTCCATCCTTACCACGTCTGCAAGGCTTTGGTTTTTTACTAGACTGTCCTATCTACAGGAAGAACCCTTGGGATCTTCTGTAAAACCATACATGTCTGTAATTTTTAGTTAATTTCTATTTAATAGAATTTTCATGCTTTCTGTATATAAACTCTGCAAGTGTTGTAGTAATACTCTTATTTCATTGTTCAGTTTTTTGAAAACAAAAGGGATAAACCCTTGAAACATCCAACAGAAAACTGCCCAGTGTTTTTCCTTTTCTTTGGTATCTAGGTACAGACAGACAAGCAAGCGCTCTCATTGGTCAGGCCTTCAGGAGCCGAACTGTCAGCCAAACATAAACTAACAGAGAATCAATGAATCATTCCCGTGTTGATGCAAGATACGACCAAAAAAAACACTCCAGGCCTTCAGGACAACCTAGATATGTCCCAGACTGCAAATAACCAAGTTTAGTCAGTTGTTTGAATTGAAAAACAGTGGTAGCAACTCTTCTGGAGTCATTGTAAAGTACTACAAGGTAAAATATAAGTTAATGTCTGTCACAAGCTCCATGTGCAATATGAAATGCATATCAAAGCTTCAAATGTGTGTTTAATGTAGAACGGCCAAAAAATGTTCATGTTAATCGCTGTTAGCTTAGCGCTGTCATACTACCAGAATCTCATAGAAGTGCTAGCAGAAATTAGCATTACTTATCAAGTGTTTTTGACAGCATTTTGATATTTATGGCCCAATAAAAAGGCCTAGCTCTAGTAGTCACAATTGTATAGCTTATCTTGGCCTCACCACTGAAATAAGAAGAGGCAGGTATGGCATAAACAGCATTTTACCATCAGTACTATCGCTATCTCTGCTACAAGAGCTATCAGATAAGACAGAAGGACAGCCCACCACGCACATGCCTGGTTTATTTCCATTTAGGACAAGAAGGCACAGTGAAACAAGTGCAGTAGAGCACTCACTTGCTACTGGCTTAAGGAAAAGGAAAGTACTGTGCTAACCTTTCTATCTTACATCAAGGATGCCAAGAAGCAAGGGGGATTCGCACTTATGTGAGACGCAAAAGGCAATGTGTACGTGATGCTCATTTTCATCATTTAATGTGTTAGATTACATAATTACACTTCCAACAAAGAAGTGCAGCTGTGATAATTTCAGCTTAATTACATTAGCTAGCACATTTCTTAAATTTAAATAATTCTCCCAAATAACATATCTTATCTCTAGAGATACAGATGGCAATGATTCAATTACAGGGAGGGGGAAAAAAACACCATGAATAATGTGGCACGCTGCTTCCCCCTTCTGAGCTTTTAGCACTAACCTCTTCGCCCCAAATTTCACTCAGAATCCCCCCCCTCATCAAAGGTTCCCTTTTGTCTCATGGGATAGCACCAAAGATGGCTATGTTTTTGTTTTAGCATTCAAACATCACATCTCCTGCCTCAAAAAAAAAAAAAAAAAAAAAAAAAAACGCCTGGCCGCCCACCTCCAGCTCCTTTATTTTAATTTTTTTACAGTGTGTCTGTGAAGCCAAGCAGCTTTACAAATCATTCCCGTTTCACTGTTTCAGCCAAGTTCAGATAAAAGCACTGTTTGCGGAGTCGAAAAATTAGCACGTCCCTGCAAAGCACCCATTCACCCTTTGGGACTGGAGATGGCCGCAGTAAATCAATAAGGGAGATGTAATCTGCGGTGTCCGGAAAACAGGGCCAGAATGTGGTGTATAATGCCGCTGGTCCTCTATTGTCATTCAGACACGAGCTGCATGTGAAAGAGAGGCTTGCATGCACCTGATAAGGCCCAGAACCCAGAGTGAGTCATAACTCAAGTCAACCAGCCACCATTTCACCGATTTCACACAAGCGCCCTGGCCACTCGACACTAAAGAGAGAGAGGAAGAGAGAAAGAGAGAGCGAGAGAGGATATAAAGTGATAGATCTGCAATTTGCTTTCTTATCTCATCTGGCAAGATGTTTTTCAATACAAAAGCCTGACCTTCAATGCATAAACACCCCGGTTTCCCCATACAGAAGACACACCTGGGGCAGCATGTAAATATGGGGTTGCTTTTATACCAGTGGCAGACACTAGTTATCTTAGTTTTCTCTGCTATTATTCTTATGCATCACAATTCTAAGGACTGACTAATATAAATGAGAAGTATTAGGCACCTATACATATTATTTAAAGCCATTTATTTTGCCAAAAATCTGGTTTTTCATGATAAATCACCATATATCATTACAATTAATATAAATAAACAAATAGTATGTAGTATGTACAGTAAGAAGTAACTTATTTAGAAAAAAATGCTGACATCTTGTGCTGGTTTGAAGAAGTTTGGTTCCAGATTTCTCCTGGACAGCTTCAGTCACTGTCATTTAGTAATTTAGAGCTAAAGCGTAAAGAAGAGCAAAGTGAGTCTGCATTTTCGTTTATATTTTTTAACCTATACTAGGACATTAGCACATACTGAAACATATTTACAGCCAAGATGGTAAATGTTACTTAAATAAATTGACATAAAATTTGTGGGCCACCAAGGTGGACTGATTTTTGTTGAAAGGACTAAAAGGTTCTTCTTAAAATTTGGGTTGCCGACCCCTGGATTAGCAATTTAACAAACCAATAACTACTTATTGTATTATCATTCATACATGTTTTTCTAAGCAAATAAATGCTTACTGAATGTAATGTAGGCCTCTAAAACTCTAGATGTTTAAAACAAGCCCACTATCTTTTGTGTTCAACCAAATACTAGATAAAATATTAAAATGATAATTTGGCTTTTATATCATATGTACCCGATTTTCCCACTTCCCTCAAATGTAGCCAAATCAGCCAAGATGTTTATTGTCCCATGGGTCTTTCTCACATTTTTCACAGAAGCTAAGAGGGTAAAGTAGCCAACAAGTAATGGGAGCTTATGACAACCAGGTTACATCAAATGTCAGGCCTGAATCATCACACAGTTGAGTCAAGCTATTAAATAACCTCAAACAGACTTTATTTATATAGCTGCTCCCACTGTTTTTGTTATGCAACATAGCTTTGTCCAAAGCAATGGACAAAAATGTATTTGATGGCCACACTATCACTTTAAATAATCCAGACAGAACAATCACAAACCTAAGTGACCCATTCTCCAGTCTTAACCAGAAAATGGCTCAAAAAGTATTTATCAGTATGAGAGTCAGCATCATGCAGTATCATCCACCTTAATCATATCTCACTGCTTATCCCCCCAATACATATAGCTAATCCAGTGTAAGAGACAGCTCTCACTCCTGTCTTCTGAGCCGCTCTTCAGCAGCCCTTTGATTTCTTCATTCATATGCTAAAAACTGCGTCAGACCCTTTGGCCAAACACACTCCGTGATGGATGTTAACACGTGTAATCCTCTCTGTTAATGTAAGCACGCTCTCACAGCCTGTTTCTCGACGCCTACTCTCCCAAAGGGATTAGCCCCCCGGACTCGAGGCTTCATGGGTAATAGCACAGAGATGCTCCTTACTCTCAATCAGCCAGAACCTTCACCCTCCCCCTCTCTCCACCATCATTTGGACTGACAGAGGCCTTAATATAGAGAATGAACATCTAAAGGTTTAAGGCCAGGGCTGCCCAAAGGATGCTTGATTTGGCCCATCAGAAAGTTGTGAACCCCCAAGTCTCTAAGCCACATCAGAGGATGTATATTTTTTGATATAAGTAAACAAAAAAAGCCACAGAATGTCAACACTATGCAGTTGTCACTGACCATACATGGACATGAACACATTTACTGACCCGGGTGAACAAGATCACTTCATTGAAATTAAAGGCAAGGCAGTGAGCTTCAATTCATCTTTCAAGTATTGCTTTAATTTCACTGTTGAGGTTTGGTTGAAAAGGTTTCAATTCATGAAATGCCCAACAGAAAATGATCCAATCAGGAATCTGACCGAACACACATTTCACATCAGTTGGTTTAAATGGAAAACAGCAGCAAAACTGCTACATACAAGGAAAATTATATGTCCATTATAAGATTCAAATAAAGCACACAATGCCTAGTTCAAGCTTCAAATGTCCTTGTTTAACACAAAACTTCTAAAATATTAATGTGAATTACCATTAGCGCAGTGCTAACATGCTTCCAGAATTTAGCATTTGAACACATTTAGCATTCCAGAAATTAGCATTCGAACACATAGATGGGTTTCTGTGCAACCTCATCAAGAAGATGTGTGCACAACTAGGGGGCAGAAAGCAGCACTCTTCACAGCATAAAGCAACAATGACAATGAGTTGTTGTGCAGTAAACTGCACTAACTGCAGAGACAATGGCTGGAGAATGTTTAATATCCTGAAGGGATTACATGCCTTTGCTAAACACCTCAGAAGATTAAGGATCCAGGTCATCAAAACGGTGGATTGGGATCCCAAAAGTCTCTGCGGTGCCCACTTCATATCTGAACATAGTGGGTTTTTTTGTGAGGCAGTCGTGGGCTGGAGGTTAGGGAACCAGCCTCGTGACCGGAAGGTCGCCGGTTCGATCCCCAGAGCTGACAGCACATGATTGAGGTGTCCTTGAGCAAGACACCTAACCCCCAACTGCTCCCCGGGCGCTGCAGATTGGGCTGCCCACCGCTCTGGGCAAGTGTGCTCACTGCCCCCTAGTGTGTGTGTGCTCACTAGAGTGTATGATGTGTTTCACTTCACTGGGTTCAAATTTCCCCATCGTGGGACTAATAAGGGTCTCTTAATCTTTTTGATAGGGTGACTGGACTGGTAGCACTATTTAAGGTGCATCAGGAAATTTTGATCAAGCTGACTTCACCTGTGTGATTTAGGCTATCAAAATATCCAACCTACAATTTTGTGTAGGGCTTTAAATATGCACTATGGTAGGACATTTCAACAAGGTAATTAGCACTGGTATGTTTCTGTTGGCTAACATTAGCTAGTTAGGGACTGGGTAATTTAGCACAGTGTGTGATTCATATGATAGCTAAACTAAATAATATGGGCCTTGTTCAATAGGACACAGCCTAATTAACTAAACTGTCTGTTCACTTAGATTAGCAACACTAACAGTACCTCCATGCTCCTGATATAGTCAGATAAGGACAGGATAGACTGGCTCAACAAACAACTAAACCAGCTATACTGGGTGAAATTCATAGAACATGTGAGCAAGCTATGAAGGTTTTTGTGATTTGGGTCGCTCTTATTAGCTAAACATTTAGTGAATAGCAAACTTAGTGGGGCATTTAAAGAGACTTGATGATTAGCCAATACAGTCACCTATTGTCAGCTGACATTTTATATGATGTTATACAGGGTGTCCCAAAAAAATTGACATCATTTGAGATGAATATCTGAGAAACTACATGTCCTGGCAAACAAAATAAAACAGGCTTCATGTTGAATAATATAAGATTTTTAAATTAAAATTCAAACAAGAAATTCAGAGGGATGTACGTTTTATAACCAATTTCACAGCTTCACAAATGTTCAATATGCGCACTGCCTGTGACACGACACATGGCAAGTCGGTAGTCCAGCTCCTGCCAAACACCCTGTAGCATGTCTTGCATAACAGCCGCAAGCGCAGTTCCAGTTGGTGCATTTTTATTGGATTTTCTCGGAAATGCACGCTGCACACTCTTGTTTGACTGAATTTGAGCATATTGTAACACACAAAATACCTTTTCATTTCCAGTGAATGTCATTCTTCAACCTGGAAAAAAAACATTAAAAATTAAACTTGCTTAGTTTTTACACATTTTGTTAAAATTTGAGATTATTTGAGGGAGAATCGGCTACGTTATTACACTACGAAATGATGTCACTTTTTTGGGATACTGTATTAATATGCAAATAAAACACAAACAGAATCAACTCAGGAATGGCATTTTGTTATTGAGTCAGCAAGAATTTACAAACAATGCGAAATCTATGTTTATTAAAAATATAACACTTTATTCCCAAAAGGCAGCCAAAACCTAGGGAGTCATATCTAATCAGTTAACACTATCTTCACTGTATTAGATATCAGCCACAATAAGAAACAGAGCCAGTTAAAGAAAATATTTAATCACACGTTAGCTGCCAAAATCTCCAGGACGTTTGGTTCCTTAGGAAGCATTTGACAGCTCGGGCGACTCAAATGCCAGACTTGCGTGATAGTACCATACAGCATGGTGTGATCTAATGGAACACACATTAGACTGATTGTGTGGCGGTCTGGAGACAGTACAGTCAAACAACAGTGAAACAGTAAAACAGTCTGGTGAGGATTTGTCTTCTAGCAGCCAAGACCAGCTCTGCAGAATGGTACAGTAGAACATGGAGTGGCCCAGATGCCAGGCATCTGTCTAACGTACATTTTCCCCAGGCCAAAACAACTATGGACCGCAAATGATGCAATTGCGCAGGCGAGAGTGGAACTTGAACCAATCTAAAAGCCATTAGCTTAAAGGACAGTTGGAGAACTCTTTAAAGCACTGTCACCCCAGTCTTAAGCCAATTGGAACCTTCTGCCATGCTGATGAGCACACATTACTTAGAAGGCGAAAGCAACTCAGACATCTGACATAGATTACATTGGAGCGGTGGTAATAAATGTTTCCCAATAACTCCACCAAAGCGCATGGCTGGGCAAGACAACTTGGAGAGCAAGTGGCAGTATGTGCGCTTTACAACAAGTTCATAACGATTAATCTCCTCTCCTCGAAGGATCTGCCCAAACTGGCATTTTGTGTGGTTTATGTGCCAGTAATGAAATTTTAATAGGAGTCATTTACACACATTAAAGTAGGCAGAGTGGAAATCTACTGGGTCACAGGCAACACAATATTCCAAAGCCAAGATGCTGTTACATTGCATCAGTCTGAGAAATCCAACAAATTTGTTAATTTCCAGGGTTCCTTTCATGTCATGCCAAGTGCATCACAGATGAAAGCCTGCATATCATTTATTATAAAAAATGGCTACCCCTCTAAAACACAGATTACATCATGTCTGCCACGATTCTGCCCTGAGTTTCACACATCAGACCTGCTTTAATGCCTCACTGGGTTTTATGTTCATATGTTCTTTAATCCAGCTGGAGACAAAACCAAGGGAACCGAAGAACACTTTGATGAGGTTTTAGACACTATAGCGTTGCTGCTCTTGGTTGAATTTAGAAGATATTCCCCTGTAATCTGTTTTATTTCTTTGGTAATTACAGAGGAAGTCCTTTTTTTGGCATGAATTCCCACTAGAGATGTCATTTAAAGCCTTTTATTTGTCACAGTAAGATGTTGCTCATCATAATGCACAGATCTGATTGGCTGAGTAGCATCACGCGTGATATTGTCACGGTTGGCTCCTCCCACTACTCCATGTGCTTTTTCTGTTTACTTTCTGATCGTCCACTTGCCCCTTTGTTTAGATCTTCCACATGCATTTGTTTTTCGTCTAGTCCGGCCCCTTGTTTTGTGACTCTGCCTCTGATTGTTACCACCTGTTTCCCACCTGACCATCGTTAGCCCTCTTGTATTTAAGCCCTGTGTTTTCCTTAGTCTAGTGCTGGTCTTTGTTTGATGTTGTTTGTTGTTTGGATGTTTGATCGTGTTGGATGTATTGTATTCTCGTGGTGTTTGGTTCTTGTTTGAGGTTCTGTGTTCATTTTGTCATGTCTGTCCCTCCTGCTCTCCATATCGGCTCTTTGAACCTGGACCGTTTTGACCATGACCCTGGATTTGCCCTTAATAAAAGTCTTATCTCAGCTTATCTCAGCGTATGCGTCCACCTCCTCGCTCCCCGGTGTTACGGATATTTATAACACATTCGATTGGTCTGTGAGTCTCCTGGGCCTCTAAAGCTGTACTGTAAAGGCTACAAAAGTTACATCCATTTAAATAAGACCACCCCTTGGAAATGAATATTAATTCTCCTCAGTTTAACGTTTATAGGCCCAGGTCCACATAGGACAGTGTCTGGGTCTGGACTCGGACTGCGGTCTACCCATTAGTGACCTCTGCTGTAAAGGAACTACATTTCTTAGTGAAATACTTATTTATGTCAATTATTATCAATAATAATAATTAATTGTGTATTTTATCATATTTTACTTTGGCCACTGTTTTATAAAAGCAAGCCACCTGAGGCCACGTGTTATGCAATTTTATCACAGGAAAGGGAGTGTTTTTAAGAACAGCCTTCCTGTGATAAAATCACAGCAATGCGTGTTAATACACAATATAACCATATTTATACCTTAGCTTACTAACAAATTATATGGTTGTGTTTACTAATAATTATTAGTTTTCATTAATTAACTATTAATTACTTACTAACAGTTGATTAATCATTAAGAATCAGACCTTAAAATAAGGTGTTACTGAATACAGCTGTATATGTTAACACCAAAACCTCTCAGAAGGAATGCGAAAGAGCAGCGTTTCTCATTACAGCGTTTGACAAACAGTGTCTGAGAAGCAGTGTCTCATGAATGAATTATTTAGCCAGAGGAGTGGCTAAGGCCGATAGTGTGCGCAGGGTTTTAGTGCGCCGCAAGAGACTCCTCAGAGAGACATCACTGAGGCCTAGAGCCGTAATGTAAACCCACTTTTATAAGGCCATATGAGGAGTGGGGGCTACAGCTGTGAGCTTTATTTAGTAAAACAGACAGTATGTAAAGACGCACTGTGTAGGCTTTGGATTGAGAAGAGCAGTGGTTCTGAAATGCCCACTGTAAGTGGGGGGTTAAGTGTAGAGCCACTGAGCTTACAAGCAAAGGCATCACGCTCTGATTACATCAGTTCTGCTCCCCTGAAAAGGAAATTACGCTACACGCATTACAGTTGACTGTTTAAATAGTAGGAATTGAGCAATGTAGAGAAAATCCCGCTGATTAGCTCTGCGCTGTCTAGGGTGATATTGTTAAGTCATTAATCATGGCCCTCTAAGCTAGACTTTGTGTAAAACACTGCCACACTTGTACCACAGTAACTGTCCATCATACTCAGGATTACAGCACAAACGTAACTCCATCTCGGATTCTTTCAGCATTAGATTACAAGATCCACAGTCATGATAATAATGTATCGCTGTTACACATCTTCATTTTCAACCTTGATCTGTTATACACTGTACATACGCAATCAAACTGCATGAAGGATGCCAAAATGTTGGTCAGTCAAATGCAGCTAAGCTGTTTCCAAAAGCTTTTAGACGTTCAAAGTAGTTCCATTAGCTGTAATAGTGAGGCGATTTGGCCTGAAAAAAAGAGTTTGCTTTGAGTATGATCACTAATCCAGAAAAATCACTCTACTGACAGCTTAAAAATGCCATTACATTATAAAGATTAAGTTAAAAGAGGAATAAAGATAAGTTGTAAAACCAGGTGTGGAAAATACTTAAGCGTTACTTGAGATGATTTGTACTAAAATTAAATACTTGTACTTTTATTCAAGTTTTAATGTAGTTAAAAAATGAGTGGTTTTAATACGTTTTGGTGTAGCACTATTTACTTTGATATGTGGAACTGATGCTTTTTTCGTACCACTGTGTTTTCAACCACTATATAAAGTAGCATGATGTACTGTGATCTGAGTTTCTGAGTGAGGGCACAAACATGTATGCACACCAAATCGCTAAGGGCTTATAGCCCATTCTCACACTTCCACGTTCATTAATGCAGGAGCATAAACATTAAATGACTTTAACGTATGTTAACAATGGCTGAGACTACTAACCAGAATAAATTCTTAAAGGCACCAATAATTCAACCAAACAGCCCTAAGACAGTTTCCATTCGATTATGGTGAACAATGTTCACTTCGGCTGGAAAGCTCTGCCCGCCATGTGTTACTTTTAATGAGGTAACTAATAAACAGAGATGGCTAAAATTAAAACAGAGTCAATATGGGCTGTACAATAGGACAGATTTGCTTGCATTTGTGATTAAAAAAGCTCAGTTCGAAGATAAATATTAATTCACTGGTGTATGTCCCATCCTGGAAATGATCACCGAAAGCAGAATACTCTGTTTGCTGCTGCACTAACCCTTAAACATTTTTATATAGAAGAATGCATTTATCTCCTGAGCAAAGAACATCAGAAATATATATTTTTGAGAATATTGTCGTTATAGGACTTAAGAACGGCACCTCATGTACGTTCAAGAAGTCAGTGAGTGCAAAGCACTTCACCCAGAGAGCTTAGCAGCTCGCCAACCAGTAGCAATAGCGCTACTGTCCTGCTGTCCTACGCTCATCTGCTCTGAAAAAGCAGAAAACACAGACAAATTTTCTTTGTTTTTCAGTGAAATAAATCCTTCTTCTTTCCAAAATTAAATGACGGTCCTGGACAAGTAGTTAGGTTATTGTACCTTTTCGTTTTTAGCCACTTAGCTCCTATTCATTGACTCACTCGTGGGCGCTCTAGCATTTTGAAGTTATGTTTTTGAAATAATGGGAGAAATAGGAAGTAGTCAGGTGCCGTCGGCTCTAGCTGAGTTCTGCAGGGCCATGCAAAGCTCAAATGTTTTCAACCTTTGTACAATGCACATCAGCCAAGTCTATCTAACCTGACTGTACAACTTGTCTATATTTTTTCATCAATCAATCATTTCACCAGAGTAACAGTATAAGGTGACCGAAGTGTTAAGTATATTCTTTTTGCCTTTGTATTAGAGTTTAAACAACTAACAATCTTTTAAACCTCTAAAACTCATCTCATCCTGTGTTTCTCAGTACTTGCTCCATACAGCATTGTTTGCTTGCTTCAAGCAGCTAAGAGCCTGGCACAGTGTGGCTCTGGGTCTATTTATAACTGGCGAGGTATCGGCCGCTGTGGTGGCATCTGTGTGCACCGGGCACAGGCGCTCCTGACGCCTGCTGGTGTCTCTCTGGCTCAGGTGGTGGGAGTGACACATGCAGCTTGGAGGAAAGCAGCTGAACCAATGCCAGCTTCAACCCAGGAGGAGCCAAGCTTCACAAGAACAGAGCAGATCCCCCCCAGCAGCTCTCTGTCTATATGGGCTATGGCTACTTCTGTATAATGGCATCTCATTTAGAGCTTCTTTCTTTCCTAAAAGCGGACAGTTCAGCTCTGACTACTGTCTTTTTGGTTGTTTATCTATTTTTTTAAACAATACAATAATATGGATAACACACTATAAAAAACCCAAAGTAATAAGTGCTACTGAAAAATAGTAAATTAATTAAAACGATATGTTTAAAAAAAAAAAAAGTCCAGATGTATGGATAACAGATTCATCACAGTTACTACAAAATGAGCAAGCAATGTTTATTTTTATGTATTGTTTTCTATTTAGCAAGATTTGAGTTGTCTGGATAACATCAATAGAATATTCTTAAAGAAGTGTTATGTGTAATAAAGAACTTTCAAGGTAAAAGCCGCATTGTCTTCTAGTGTATATTAGTAAAGAAATTGTAAATATTGCAACTGGTTTAGAAACATTTTTTTTCTCTGAATAATGTTCCTAATACACTGATTATGCCCTCTACATGTTATATCCTGGTTCTATATTGAGTATCTGTAGGGAGAGAAGTTATGTATATATGTCATTGAACACCCTTTTGTTTTGTTTATGCCTTCATATGTGTTAAAGGCCAGTTCTGCTTCTGCTAGCTTTGGCTACTAAAAGGAAAACCTCCACATCAAATCAAGCCAGTTTGCTATTTCACTGTTCACACAATGAGTTGAGTGTGTCTTCCATTAACTCACACCATGCAAGTCTGTCAAAACAGTGGTATTAAACACATTAAGTAGGTATTCTGGTGTGTTCTACATTCTACTAAAAGGTCCACTGTTCTGTGTTGTATTAGCTGATATCTAAACACAACAGTGAAAGGCTGATAAGTCTCAACGATCAATGTCACCCCCAGCGCTTCTTATATTGTTATTGAGCTATTCTGCTCGATGAATCTGGATTGGCATTTAATATTCCGTGGCAGCATTTTGTGCTGTAAAAATTAACCACAGTCCAGACAACTGCCCAATGCTTATGGCTCTCCTGTTTAATTAATTTCACTTTTGCTTTAATTGATCCTTATTTCCCATGATTATGATTGTAATTAAACACCAGAAACTAATTCCAACTCTGTACCATCTGCCTGGGCAGCCAGGCACCAGCAGGGCATATGGATTCTGGGATCCTGGGCATATATTGGCAACGAGTCGCAGGCATGCATTCGACTCATTCATTTTTATCACCGTAAACACAAGGTTATTTTTAACGGCAAAGACTTGAGGAGGGTGTGTGAAAAAAAATTATATGTAAGAACTGAAAATTGTTGGTGTTGAAAACTCCCCTTAAGTGTTCCAGCAAAAAAAAAATGTAATGGAATATTTTGTACCTCCTTATGAAGCCAGTTTGGAGCAATTCAGCTAACATTCTCCAGGCTCTCTGTAGTGGGACAAAACAAGACAGACGTGAATTAGCCAAGCCTTTATGGTTCTGAGGTAGAGAAATTAATGCCATCCTTCAAAAAGCATAAGGGAGACTGTAAAACCTAAAACTTCTGAGAAAGCCCATAATGAATAGCATTTTAAGATATACAAATTCTTTGTTCATATGTTCTCTTTTGGTCATTTTATGATCTCTTTTTTGTGAAGCCAAAACCACTGTAGCTTATTTTGTCCAGCTACAAGTAGGGCTTGGTATGTGCTGAATTTTTTATACCCATATGATCCAATACCTTAAATTTAATACCAAATACCAAAACAATGCTTTTATCTATGTCCTTCTTCCTAATTACGGCAAGCAAGTCAGGTAAAGAAAATATTATTATTTATTAATCTTTCTCTCTTCCTGGCCCTCTGCATTAATCAATTCACCTGGATGCTGGGAAAAAATATCTCAGATCTCCTGTGCAGATATATAGTATTAACAGTGGTGGACAGTAGCTAAGTAAATGTAATTCATTACTGTACTTAAGTAGTTTTTTCATGTATCTGTACTTTACTTTTTTCAAGTTTTTCCATTTTGGGTGACTTTTTACTTTCACCCCACTACATTTCAAAGTCAAATATCTGACTTTTTACTCCACTACGTTTTGAGAAATCTGTCGTTCCTTTTGGTTTCTTTGTGTATATAAAACATAACATGTCAAAACAAAAGAAGTGCAAAGCAAAAACACCAATCAGGGCACAGCTGTCACTTTGTTCTGAGCTTGTTTTGTTTTGGTCATACCGACCCACTGCAAGCACACGGTTCAACGTCAGTGCAGCAGCATAGAAAATTGGGAGCACACACATCTACCTAAATGATGGAATTAAACTAACTTTGTGTAAATAGACCACAATATAGAAATATGTACACATATGCAGTCGTGACTGACGCGTCTTTTTTCTGAATTTATACAAACACTTTCATTTTATAGTAAATTAGTTTCGGTTAGTTCATGTTTATGAACAGAGACCTGCAGATCAATATAGTAAAGGAAACTCATTTATGATCCTGAGTTTAAAGCCAGTTTTTATTCAACTTGTAACTAACTTACAAAGTAATCTTAAACTGAAACTTTGCTTTTTTGTAAAAAGTAATTTCAGAGTGGCATGGTGGGTAGCGCTGTCGCCTCACAGCGAGGAGGGCCTGGGTTCAATTCCCCGGCTAGGTGACCAGGGTCTCTGTGTGGAGTTTGCATGTTCTCTGTGTCGGTTTCCTCCCACAGTCCAAAGACATGCAGTCAGACCAATTGGACATGTTACATTGCCCCTGGGTGTGAGTGAGTGACTGTGTCTGTCTGCCCTGCGATGGACTGGTGACCTGTCCAGGGTGTATCCTGCCTTCTGCCTGATGACTGCTGGGATAGGCTCCAGCACCCCACTGAGACCCTAAGGGAGAAGCGGCTTAGAAAATGGATGGATGATTTCAGAGCCACTCGGTTCTCCCTGATGGAAACTGTTTGCCTTCTGTGTTTTGTGCTTATGATCATTTTAATAGACGTCAGCGTCACTAATTAATGACATTCTATTAAAAGACTAGTTTACCAAGAGAGACGCTGGAGGATTTTCACCTAAAATGAGTTCATGAAGCGAGTCTTTTTATAAAAATGATAACAGAACATCAGAGTCATAATTAATCTTTTAGTACTTTTACTTTCAATACTTAAGTACATTTGGAGCCAAATACTTTAGTACTTTTACTCAAGTTGAGGTTTAGAGTAAGGACTTCTACTTTTACTGGAGTAATATTTTACCTTGGGTATCTCTACTTTAAATCAAGTACATGATTTTTATACTTTGTCCACCTCTGAGTGTCAATCATTCTCAGTGATTTGATAATAACCTGACTGTAGAATCTGATAAACACTTAACCACTAAATACAATCAGGCATGGAAGAAAGGAAAAAACATTGTTCCAGCCAGTTTGGCCTACCTAAACCAGGGAGATTTAACAGTGAATACAGACTGTAATCATCATTAACGATAAATTTATTTACTGTTGTACATCAGCAACACTGTATCGTATGTACTGTATGGATGACCACATTAGCTAAAGAAGAACTAGCCGTATCCTGGTCAAAGCTATCAACATGAACACTAGAACATGAAAACGAAGCATTGGCGTTAACAGGGCTCATTTTCGAAACCCTCAGAGAATGATATAGTATGTCAGTGGTTCAATCCAGCAGCGGATGGCAGCCAGCTTAAAGCTATTAAATGCTAGTTTTGGTGCTAGCTGAATATAAACATGTTCACTATGCTGACAAACTCCACAGTAGTTCACTTCCTCTTGCAAAAGTCAGAAAGCAGCTCATTAAACAGCTATTTTACCTGCCAAAATGTCCTCACTGAAAACATTTCTGTCTGTATTTGGTTGTGGTGTGTTTCTCCTGTGGCAGTAGTAATGAGTAATGTTAGCACTGCTCTTTGTCTAGTTTTCTTGATGGAGATATATCCTATGTTTCATCAAATATCAGATTTGACATATTATACTTGGCTATGCGTCATAACTCTACGTGCTATTGCTTTAAGCTCTGTGTGCATCAAGGAGCCAGTCAGACACAGATATTATCTAATGTTTTTTGCTTTTTCTTTTTCTTAAAATACTTTCAGTTATAATGTAATTTTCATTCAAAGCACCAAAATGGCACAGATTTTTCGGTACTCAGTTTGTACTGTGACATTTCAGTTAATGCCTTTTGCAGCCCAAGCTACAAAGAACCTGTGAAAATCCTGAAATTGAAAAAAACTGAAATTGTGAAAATGAAAGGGCACTCAAATTCATTAAGTGCCCTTTCATTTTCACAATTTCAGCTTTAAAAAACACTAAAAGCATGCACAGACTCCAGCTGGAGCATCCATAATCTCCATCAGGTCAGCAGTCCTAGAAAGTCTTAGAAGTGCCTGAAAGTAAGGCACTCACTAGATGTTCATCTATTCATTATGATGTTTATGAGACCAGAGAGCACAACAAAGAAAAGGGATCAGGTCTGATTATAAACATCCCAATCGACTCAGAATGCATGGCCATTAGCCTCGTGACCTGCAAAACATAATTATATTTTTGCCTTTAAATTCTCAAATTATGCTCTCTAGTACCCTAGCTATGCCTTTGCCAAATTCTCCTCTTTTTGTGTTTCCTCTAAGTGAGGGATTATTTGATTACACTGGCTCTGCTTAATGACCTCGCAATATGAAGTTAAGCCTATTTGGAGCTAAAAGGAGAAATCCCCAAAGAAGACTTCATTATAAGGCAGAAACAGTGCTATCAACTTTTGACCTCCGTAAATTCAATAAGCCGAGTTAGTCATCCAAAGAGCACAGACCTGGCCTAGGTGAGTCTTATTGAAGTCCCTTCTTACTCTGGCTTACATTACTAACATATGGCCACAAGAGCAATTTCAACGAAGCAACATCTGACTATCAAAGGACTGGTTTTTGTTTTTTGTTTTTTTTTCTTCATTTCAAAAAGCTTCAGCCACATAAAAACCTCTTTGACGTCAAGGACATAAATATTCTTGCAGCCAAAGAGTGCACTGGTGGAATGAAAATAAAAGACATTAAAAACATCTACTTTACATTTTGATTTTCTGGGATTATGTACCCCTGCAACAGATTTATATCCATCTCGATTTTTATTGTTCTCGCTCCATACGCCTCAAATCGAGTTATGAACTTAATCAATCGGTGCTCCGCTGCTGTGACTGTTTTATGATTGGCCGAGGTCAGGAATTTTATTGACCTGATAACCCTTGATGAAAATGGACATGCACTTGGGAGCAGGAGATGCTGGACCATGGGCTGGAAGGCTTCCCCTCTCGACTGCACGCACCAGTTATACGGCTCATAAATGGAAGTCGACGTGAACTCATTTCTTCCATAGATCCCTCAGACTCTGCCCTTGCAGATCGTACCCACAGAGAGCTGTCCATAAAGCCGGTCTGGGCTGCATGGCATCCTGAAGGCAGAAGGAAAATAAGGGTGATCGATGTCGCAAGAGTGGAGCAGTTAGCTCTCGGAGGCCTCTTCCTCCTCCTACCATCTGGGACCATTCTCACTGTTCGGGAGGAGTGTGAGGAGCTATTTTCCTCTGATGTCAGCTGAGCATCGAGAAGATGAACTCTGCATGCAGATAGGAAGAAAACCTTCCTGAATTCTGCCACTACTGGAACACATAAAAGCTCTGTTAGCGTGATTAGCAGCACCACCACAGAAGCAAGAGCAAGACAGCTTAACGCAAGGCCCACTCACAATTTTCTGTCTCCCAGCAGTCTGACACTCTCTAGGCGAATGTGTTCCTCTGTCACATAATTAAGAAAATTACTTTTAACTGAACTAAATTAGCAAAGCTATTCTCTTTTTTTTCCCTCTGCCTCGACAAGGGGGTGAGAGCATCATACAGGAAGATTTTTTTCCCCCCTTTATTCCACTTAGTAACACTGAACCCTTCAAACCCAATTTGATGCAATTCCCTTGTGTGACTGTCTAAATAAGTTCAGCCTTCACCTACCTGGTTTTCGGTAGATTTTACTTCCACTTTTGATCAACGAGCAATTTTCCTGGCACAGAATATTGATGCCTGCTGACCAGCTAGAAGAGATGGCGAGGTAGCCCATTTGAAAACAACACACCTCACTTTCATCTAAAGGATCTGACATCCACCCCCCTTCAAAATTAAATTGAAAGCAGATGGAGCAGCCCTGCACTGCCCATCCTGTCAGATTGTCATGGAGCATTAACCGTGGTTTCACATTGAGACAGTGTGCCTGGACGGGGATGAGGGAGAGGAGGATACTCATGAGGAAGCCACTCTTGCCAAGACATCAATCCTCTTGATCGTACAGCTGGAACTGGCCTACGGGGAGCATGAAGCCCATGGCCACGCATGGAGATTGCTTACCAATGTGGACTATTCTTTGGATAACTCATTTTTGTGTTTGTAAAATCTGCCAAAAGTCACTTTCCATTCAGTTTCCATGTCCTCACAATCTTATAGATGCATTTGTTTATAAATATTGCTGCATTTACTTGTTGGTAGTACATGGACGACAAAAAAAAATGGATATTCCACTGTTTGCCATCGAGCCACAATGGAAATTTCCACAATGGCAACATTCCTCTGACCCCAGCGGTAAGAAGAATGTTCCATTAAGAGCACCATTTTTCCAACTTTTGCCACAGCGCACAGCACAATTAACTGGATAATTATTTTTATTATTTGGTAACACTGGCACTGAATAGTCATACTTGAAATCAAAGTGTACCCATTCATGTGCATCATAACCCGGACTTCAAACACACTACTAAAACAACAGCCTGCATTCAAAACACTTTAAGAATGAAACAGAGGCTAATTCCATCACAGTGCAAATGGTGAGAAATGACACAACACGATGGCACCATTTACACCATTTTCATACAGTAGTCCCAAAGTTCGGTGGTGCAAAACTTTCAGAACTTCATCGAGATTATGGAAACATCTGACAAGTTTGATAGCCATCTCTGGGGATTGCTGTGAGCTCTATGGCACCGACAGCACTGTCAAAAGCATCACTGCAGGATCTGCCTTACAAAACCCCCCTAGAATATGAAGGAGTCCCAGAGCATGGAGGCCTGGCTGCCTTACTGCTTACCTATGCCTGTACTCTCCATACATCCATACCCTCACTCCGAATGGCGTCATGGCTGCATGCTTTCTGGGACAACCAGCCCAAGCAGGGTCGGTGGGGTCACTGAGAGAGGAGGTCTGGAATGCACAGGACGATGCGATGTGTGCTTTTCCAAGGCCTGGCAGTTGACAGGCAGAGGTCTGATGATGGAAAGAGAAAGAGAGAGACCAGTGCACTTCCATTGCTCTCCGGTAGATTCGACCCTTGCCCCAGTCTTCCCAAAAGGATCCATGGGGGTCAAGCTAAGTGAACCAGGAGACGTTCCCATGCAGCATGTCTTGAGTAAAACAAGGATTCAAATGGATGACTACTGGGGTCTGTAAAGAATCCTCGAATGTCCGCTCAAAGTAAACCAAAGGACAAAATGAGCAAAATAAAAATTCAGCTTTGGATTACACACCACTGAATTCTCAACGACTAACCAAATACCTAAAGCATCAGAAAAAGAAAAGAGATTCCACTTCTGTGGGATGCTGTTAGAACAGCCTTCCAATGACTGGCTCTTTAAAAAAGATGAGATTTGCAAATATGAAGATTCATAGGGTTCTTTAGGGCAGTGGTTTGCAAAATGGTCACCTCTCAATTTTGCTCAGTGTTGAAAGTTGGGTTGTAGCAAAAATATGGAAAATCTGGGGGTCCCTAATAACCACTGCTTTATGGAACCAAAAGTGGTTCTTCTACAGCATCACTCCAAAGAACATGTTATTATTAAAAGAGAATAAATGGTGCTTCTTTAAGATCAGGGGAGCACAGCAACATTTTCAGTCTAATCATTAATGTAATTTAGTCTATACTGAGTATGATAACACTCATCTCTAAGTGTTAACACTAAATTCTCCCCTGACATTCTAGCACTTGATCCCTTGGCGCAAGGATCTTTCATCACACTCATCCAAAGAGTCATAACGCAGGAGGTGGAGGATGATATTGGAAGTTTGACTTAACTGTGTAATATTTCCTCTGCAGATGTCATTATCCTGGTAATAACTGGCAATCATTAACATGTCATTAACACGTAAGTTAAGACTTATATTTAAACCTTTTAATGAGGCCATTATTCAACATTATAATAGATTTGTTATCATTAGCAATGGCTTTGGTGTCTTTCACCGTCCCCTCAGGTCGAGGTGGCGCAAGCCTCACTTTGCATAATGTAGGTCTCAGGCTGAGCTGGTGTGAACGGAGGTCATGTCGCCGGGCGGATAATGAATAGCTTCCTTCTAGGGATGAGACTTGTGCTGAGAGACAAGGCCAAAAGCCAGTGATAGCCAGAAGCAGAGCATCAAGCCAAGGACCAGGGATTCAACAGTAACGCCTGCATCCTCCCAAGACACCTGCCGCTCCCTCAGCAGGCCTGGAGACCCAGCTCCGTCTGAGCATCCATCAGGCTCATGTCTGGAGCTGGGGCTCAGGGCCAACAGCACTGCTGGCAAGCCTACGCTCCACTCTCCAGGTCCTCAGCACCACCACAGACTTTTAACAATACTCTTGGGTGACCCGGGAAGACACGGGACCAGAAAGCCGATGGGCCGTAAGATGGCTGAGGAGCCGAGGATGGTCTGCCAGGACTGACGCCGTTATGGTTGTAAAAATGCATCAGTGCATACATCGTGCTGCACTGAAGGCGGTGATTCAACTGCATCAGTTCTGGAGTGTCAAAATCTATTATAATAGATTCTACAGATAATTCATTGTTATTCAATAAAAATACACTATTTGTCGACCCCCCCCCCCCCAAAAATGTGGATAATGTAAAAATCAAAAAATCAACATACATATTTATTTATTGCATTGATTTTCTTTCTATATTTCACTTCCATCTAAATAGTTTTAGATATCACCAGTCAATCAATAGTTTTAGATACCACAATCAAAAACATATATATATATATATGAGATCAGAGATTTAGAGAACTTCTGGGGACCCTTAAGGTCTTCTGCCAAGACCTGGTAGATGACCAAAACTGTCCCTGTCAGATAAACAGCACTTAAAGCTTTCATCTTGAGAGAGAGGAGAAAATCAAGCTGCTTCAGATCTGAAACCATCCACAGGTGTTTCTGTCCATCCTTCCACTGTGAGAAGACGACTCAGTGCTATGAACAAAACTTCATATCTTCAAAATGCCATCTATACAGGAGAATTATTAAAAGGAGATCCAAGGTTTCTGTGCGTCAGCAATGACTCCTGCTGCTTCATTAGGCACACCTCCATGTTTCCACATTGACTGTCCATTTTATCAGCTCCACTTACTATATAGGTGCACTTTGTAATTCTACAATTTGAGAATGTAGTTCATCTGTTTATCTGCATACTTTGTTAGCCCCCTTTTACCCTGTTCTTCAAATGGTCAGGACCACCAGAGAGCAGGTATTATTTGGGTGGTGGATCATTCTCAGCACTGTAGAGACCATGGAGTGTTGGTGGCTTGTTGGTGTGTTTTGTGCTGGTACGAGTGGATCAGACACAGCATGGCTGCTAGAGTATTTAAAACACCTCAGTCTGTGTGCACTGGACTGAGAATAGTCCACCAACCAAAAATATCCAGCCAACAGCGTCCTGTGGACAGCATCCAACAACCACTGATGAAGGACTAGTACATGACCAACACAAACTGTGCAGCAAGAGATGAGCTACTGTCTCTGACTTTACATCTATAAGGTGGCCAAAAATGTAGGAATGCGTAACAGAGTGGACAGGAGTTGGACACCGCGTCTGATACACTACATTTCTATGTATTATGTCTTTTTGAAGCCTCCTGTAAGGTGAATTCATTCTTAAATCTGTCCAAAAATACAATAAATGTGAAAAAGGAAAAAAGCTAATCCACATTAACCATTGACAAATCAGTCCACTCATTCAGCTCCAGTGCTAAGGCTGGCCACACACAGGATGTAGAAACCATGAGCAAATCCATTACACCAGCATTTTCCTAATGAAAGCCGCCTTCACTTTGCTTTAACCAAATGGACGACACAAAATACGACCTTCCACGTCCAAACTGGGCACTGATTGATTAATACAGGTTTGCATGCGCCACTGCCTAAGCAGCTCCACTCTGCAGTCCAGAAGGCAGTATGGGCTGTTTGATTAGGGTACGAGCAGGAGTCAGCCTTAAAGCAGGGAGACATTTCTGGAAGCAAAAGCACTGTCATTTTTCTTCTCCCTCTGATGTGAAAAACAGGTAAGTGTGCTCCCCCCCACCCCCCCCTTCTCTGCTCTGACTGCACAGTGATGGATTATATCTCAGTGCTCAGAAACACATTGTTTTCTTTAGCACAGCAGGGTATTCTATTTGCAGGGTCTCCCCGTGAAATATTATGCATATCTATCATTGGCTAGGTGCCACTGGTATGCAATTCCAAAAGGGAGCATTTGTAAGAGATTGCTGATCTGCTTTGCTCTCAACAGCGCACAAATGAACACAAGGTGAGGGCCAGAGGAGCCAGAGCGGCTAATGTTAAATGGTTCTCGCACAAAGATGCGAGTTGGGAAAGTTGTGGGCAGGCATTGACGAGGAAAAAGGATCGGTGCCCGGACCATTTGCTCCATGGCCGCAGAGGCCACACACATCAGCGTGAGAGAGATTCATGTTCGCTGACAAAATCAGTTACAGGTCACAACGGCCAGACCAGTGCTGAAAACACTAAAGCCCACCATTACTTAGGGAAATGCTTAAGAATCATGTGGGAGAGTCACGTCCATCTCTCACACTGTATTCCAATACTGTAACAGGGGGGTGAGGACTCTCTGCTGCAGACACACAGACTATCTTACTATTAATGAGAGCAGACTGACAGATACTAAGGCAGACATCAAGAGGAAAATATTTTTACACGTCTAAATAAATCACTTACATCCACATATTTTTTCCATTTACTGTTGGTGTATATTAGTCTTTTTTGTGTTTTCCGTGTACTACATATGTGCATGTAATATTTAACAAATAATTATGAGACTATATACACTAGTGTGTGCGTATATACATGTATGTTTATCATTTCTTTCATGGATATGCCTGAAAGAGCATTTAAATCTATATATTCCATTTACTGTATTTTTGCATTTAGTGTATGTATGTTAGTGTATGTGTTTATGTATTTTTATCTATATAGAGCATTTAAATGTATAGAATTTTCCATTTCCTGTATTTTTGCTTTCTGCTGGTGTACATTTAGTCTTTTTTCTGTTTTCCATGTACCACATATGTGCATGTACTATTTAGCATACAATTATGGGACTATATACACTGTATGTAAGAAAATCTTGTCAGTTTTTGTTGTTGTTTTTAAATATTAAACATTGCTGCTGTCGGAACAAAACCTATTTTGTCATTTTTCAGATTTTGATATCATTTGAAAATGCCTGTCACTCTTAACATTGTGTGAACATTTCCTGATGACTGGATCAAAAGAAACAGCTAGAAATTACTTGGAAAAAAAGCCTAGTAACATTAACTTACAGTATCCATCTTTTCCTTCTCTTGTAAACGTATCAATATGGAGATACAAGGTTTTGTTCTGAAAGCTGATGTATATAACATTTACACTACTTGAAAATGGGTTGCCATATCTATATTTATACTTATTCACTCCAAAATATTGTATATTTTTTAAACTTTTAATTTTTTTTTTTTACAAATTCTGCACAGAGTAACAGCTGGCTTATAATGGAATATGCATTTTTATTTCTCTAATAAAGGTGCTATATAACAGTATCAATGTTGAATAAGGCCAGATAAATGTTATGTTAAATATAAATACTTACTGTTTATGTGGAAACAGGTTTGATGTCAATAGAAATTTTATTTAGTCTATATGGACATGTAAAAATGCCTGCAATTTTGCATTTAAAATATTATAATTTTTAAAACAATCCATGTGCAATAAAAAATCTGTATTAATAATAAAATTGAATCCACATATTAAACTTTGAGTTCACACATATAAATTATGTTTTCAAGTTATGGCAAGTCCAACCAAATCTGATCGCTGCCCTTCCCAAACCTTAAGTGTCCTGGCAGCGATGTGGTCTAACACCAGCTCCTCTGTGCGGCTAGCTGGAGTCAGCTTACCGAGGCTGGGGCACTCTTCAGCCCTGCAGCCCAGTGAAAGAAAGCCTTGTAGGAATGGTACAAGTCCAAGCCATACAGTGCAGCACCAACACAAGATGGCTGCCATAGAACTGCATTTGAGTCCAAGGTGACCCTGATCTTTTAAAAGAAGTTTGCAATTTAGTTTTCCTGAATAAATTACAAACACAAGTTAGTTCTTGCAAGCAGACGCAAAACGGCATTTGCACAGTTAAGGTTTTAGTGCAAATGTTATGAGAGGGGATGTTTATTTGTTTTATTACATAGGAAACTGCCGCTCGAGGGGCGACAAGGTCACTTTCCATCGCAATCATGTAATGGCAAAAGTTCTATGAAAGGACTGCACTTCTAAATCCTCCTTTTATTATCTAAAAACGGGGAGTAAATAAGACGGTGGTGCTCGTTTGCTGTTGATGACAGCTCTAAAACCATAAGCACTTTGTGGCTACCTTGTGTTAAGTCAAATGATCTGTTTGGAAGGGCTGCTTCATGGCATTTCCTCTTTTTTATCCATCTCTGGAGAAGCAAAGTACATATGCGCCAGTTTAGATATGTTTTGCATGTCTCTCTCTGGGGGATGATGGTATTTCAAAACAGCAGTGACAGGCCTGTACTGATGTACCTGTAGCGCATGCTGAAATAAATTGGAAATGATCTGTAATGCAAACAGGAGCAGGTAGCCAGTGAGAGCAGAGCTTTCTGTTGACTGTGGCTTTTAGACGGTGCACATACTTCCCCCAGGAATTAGACTGTGGAGAGACAAGCCTACCAAACAAAACAGTACCAACTACACAGACGTTTGCAACGTACAAACAATACTACGGTGGGAATAGTATTTACAGAGCACACTGAAAAAAAATGACGCGTTAAATTTATTTGTGCATCATTTTCATATGAATGCAATACATTATATGCAATTTATTACCAAAGGAAAAAAAACAGAAGGACAAAAATTGTGTTGATATATTTGAACAAGCTGATTTCAACACACATTCATCACTGTCTAAAACATCTTCAAAACGGTAACTTTACAGAAGGCAAAAACCTTCTCAACCTTTAAAGTAGGTTCAGGTAATAGACTTTATTTTAAGTAGTTTTAGAGCGAAAAATAAAAATCGTTTTTTTTTTTTTTTAGTGAAATTTAATGCGTTGCTTTTTCATTGTTCACTATTCTTTGTGTTTTAAAATTACACAATGATCATAAGTCATATTTTGTCATAATTTTCAGTCATAGTCCCAAAAAAACTTGGACAGACAGGAGTCGTTAAATGAGCCATTTCTTTTTACGGCTTGCGTGATAAATAATCGCTCAGTTTCAACAACTGCCTAAGCAGAGTTCCCGACTCCTGCTCTTCTCAAGCTATTTTATTCTGCGACCTTTGTTAATGATACTGCTGTACGCTGTCTGCAGGACTTGGCTCTGGTGTGTTAGTGGGAGGGGGGGGGGGGGGGGGGGTATGGGCCTGGTGTTCCTGTGTGAACAGCAGACGAGGGAACTGAACTTCTGACCTCTCCCTGAGGTGGGGGCCCAGCAGGCCCTGCACTATCACAGACCTGATCCATCCCAGCCTCTCTCTCTCTCACACACACACACACACACACACACTCCTGAATGTTTACTATAAACATACCACAACTCAAAAGTTTCACTGCATATACAAAGAAAGCCAAAGTCATATTTGCTGTATGAGCTCAGCACCAAGTCAAAGAAATTCATCAATACCATGACTGAGGATACTTTATTACTTTATTAAATTTAATATGTTTATTCACATTTTACCTTAATTTTTTTGAGCTACATTTTTTTTTATTCTGTTGATTGTAATTATATTAACTCATTAAACAAAAATGTTAGGTCGTCAGATTGCAGTGGATATTATTATTAAAATAAAATTTGTTAACTTTTTTTTTATTCCTCAACGCATTTGTTTTACCATATAGTTGTATGCAAAAGTTTGAAACCCCCAATTTAACATGTTTTGTTTATTTTCTAAGTGAAAATAAGAGACCATAAATATTTTCTACATACATAAAAAGTTTCTGTTAATTTGCTGAGAAAAAAAAACTACAATATAAAATGTGCCATAACTCCAACTGCATAGGACATATTTTGTTTTGTATTTCCCCCCTGTGTGTCAAATTCAGCTAATAAACAATAATTGGTGTGAAAATGCAGAAGTGTGTTCTCTGTGTTCACTTATTTTTACTTTGTAGAAAGAAAGAAAGAAAGAAAGAAAGAAAAAGAAAAAAAAAATCACCAAAACATCATTTGACCAGGGCGGCCAAACTTTTGCATATGACTGTTTTTTAAACAGTCATTAGTCAACCAAGAATTGATTCAGATTTCCATTTTGTTTTTATAGTTGGCTTATTTTCTTATTATGCTATGTAAAATTAATAGATTA
This sequence comes from Pygocentrus nattereri, assembly GCF_015220715.1. Taxonomy (NCBI): domain Eukaryota; kingdom Metazoa; phylum Chordata; class Actinopteri; order Characiformes; family Serrasalmidae; genus Pygocentrus; species Pygocentrus nattereri. The sequence goes on along the minus strand of NC_051215.1, from coordinate 27,174,605 downwards.
AAATAGTAAATTTGCATCTAAATTTTCATAAACAACTAAATAAGCAAGCAAGCCTGCAGAGTACAAAGCTAAAGTTTCTTTATATATTTAAAATTCTCTAACTAAACATTGTATAAAATTCTATGTACACTGTATATAAAAAGGATAATTACACACACACACAAACACACACACATATTTAAAGAGTATATATATATATGTGTGTATATATATATATATATATATATACACACATACACATACACACACACACACACACACTCTTTAAATTTACTTGCCAGTTACTACCGCATACTGGCAGCAATAACGATAATAATAGTAATAATAATAATAGCAATAATAATAATTCTAGTCATAATTATAATTAAAACTGTAATTATTAAAAGAATGTACACACTAAAATATGATACACTTATAATATTTAAAAATCTGTTTTTTATTTAAAATTATGTAAAAAATATTTTAACAATTAAACTAAAACAACTTTTTTGAGATATAACAGTATTTGTCATTCGAACAATTTAATTAAACCGTTTTTGCATGCAGCTTTCAGAGGAGACTGTAAAATTTGTGAAGCAGAACAGAGAGCAGTAAAAGCTGCAGAGTGAGGGGCAGGAGGGCTGTTATGACTATGATTTTCGCCCCATGCTGTTCAGTTGGGATATTCTGTGATTGTTGAGCGAGGCTGTCTGTGTCAGTGTCTCTGACTAGGCTGCTTTATCTCATCACACAAACACAAACCCACATCCACACACAGTACACACACACACACACACACACACACACAGAGGAGAGAGAGAAAGTGCGTGTGTATGAGTGAGAGTGTGGTGGGGTGTGTGAGGAGAAAACGCATGCAAGAGTGTGAGCGCCCCCTGTTGGTTGATGAAACCTCTGGCCTCGTGACCCTCCAATATGCCAAGGGCCACCCTGGAGCAAAACCCACTGAACAACAGCAAGAGAGAGAGAGGGCTGTTTATAAGTGATGGTGAAAATGGGGAATTAAGGCATATAGGCATTTCCACTGTGGTCCACAGTGCAGCTCGTCGAGATGGATAACCACAGCGAGGATCACTTCACTACAGGCTGAGAGAGTAGAGATAAAGAAGGGGGGCGGAGGGATGGCACATTTCTACACGCACACACACACACACATACACACACACACACTCACACACACATACACATATCTTCATATATATACACCTATATAAGTTTTTTCCAAGACATTTTGGGCCATTTATATTCAATGAGCTAGACCTTCTATTCAATTCAGAACTACTTAATTCACTGTAACTGGCATGTTTAAATGCTGTTTAAATTTTGTTCTGACAGCAACAATTTATAGATAATCAGAGTTTGATGTCATATGTAAATGAAGTTAAAGTCTCAGTCTACAGCAGTTTAGTGTTTCATTCTGAACTGCTTTTCAAATGAAGCACAATACAGGGCAGCCAATCAAATCTCATTTATACGCATCAGTCATAAATGTACAGTAATAAAAACAGCCTGTTTAACTGTAAGGAATAAAGAGAGTTTGGAAAATGATGATGTAAATATTAATTATGACCATTTGGTACATAAAACCTCACAAATATTTTAAATTGTAAAAAATAAAATGCAAGAAAAATGTATGCTACATGTTTTTCTTGCATTTTGTTTAAGGGTAGTGTTAGATTTAGAGTTATGCTTAGCAAATCTTTACTGCATATAGATACTAAATTTGAATTTTGTCCTGTATACATTTTTCCCTATAGCGTCTTCAGAATTATGTTTATCATTTGAAATATGAATGTTATATGCAGCCTAAAAGGCAGCTGACATTTCCATACAGTGAAATGATGCTGCATGGAGGTCAGTCCACTATTAAATACAGACATTATTACATATCAACACTAGCAACTCAAACTGTAGCTTAAAACTGTCAAAGGCTCTAAACTACCACATTTGACAAAGCTTATTGGTTTGTATATATTTTGGTAATGCTGTCAGTCTTATGATGTCAAGTTAGTGCAGAGCAGTATTAGCAATATTAGCAATGTTTGCATTATGGCTCCCCAGTGACTTTGTGATTCAGAGGATCAGGTTTGGGACATTTTGTTTGTTTTTTCAAAATGATTTTCAAAAACAACCTTTAGTTTTTCCCCATAGAGAAATTGACTTAGACCCAGAGTTCCTAATATGGCCAGGAAAGAGTGACAACGCAACTTCAGAGGTCTATGGGACAAATGTGTGACTTCATGTCCTGACAGCGCCCTAAAAACAAGTAGTCGTGTGTGCCGGGATGGGGTTTGATCAGAGAGGACACGGGACGCGTCTCTCGCCTGCCGATGATCCTCCGACCCCAGATGGAAAGCCGAGCTGGTCTGTTGTTTCATTATCACTGAAGTTCACGTTCGCCTGAGCCGCCATCATTATCCATCAGCCTTAATGAGGCAATCCCAATGCTGTAAAGGTCAGGCAATTATTGTGTATGAGATTTTCCACGAGAGGTGGCTGAGATAGGGGGAGACAAAAAAAAAAAAAAACTTACACACTTTCTCTCTCTCTCTTACACACACACACACGAGGTTGAACCATGAGAGTCCACAGCACACAGATACCCACAGACCTTTAGGAGCTCGTAATGCCACTTCTCCAAGCTCTCCAATTCAATTAGCTCTAACGAAGAGTGGGTTGCCATTAAACGACCCCCTTTGTTATACCTGCTAAAGCATTAGGAGGAGAAAAAAGCCAATACTTCTTTCACCTTTCAGTCTGGTCTCACACCGTGTCAGTAACTGGAGAGAATGCCTTTCGTACCACATCATCAGCGACCTCTATTACATAGAAACGCACAATCATGTGTGAATGTCAAAAAGATGCTCATTGCCAAGTACAAGCTATTCATTTTTCAGGGGTTTTCATTCATTTCTAGGGAGATTAGACACAAGATAATTCACTTACATAAGGAAGGGGAAAGTCAAAAACAAGAGTGCAAGAAACTGTGCAAGACCTGGTAGAAACCAAAACTGTCCCCAACAGATAAACAACACTTAAAGTTTTCATCTTCGAGAGGGAGGGGAAAATCAAGCTGCTTCAGATCTGAAAAAAATCCATAGCCATCCCACCACTGTGAAGCGACACCTCAGCGATATGGGTCTGAAAGGATGTGTAGCTGACAAGAAGGCTCACTGAGAAAAGGAGACAGAATAAAATTTACACTACAGCAATAGATACTGACAAAATATGTTGATTTATATTAACAGAACATCAGATATTTCGTTTATTTCCACTTTTTTCCTGACTCCGAAAAATTAGTAAGTTGTCCCTATTGGCAGTTTTACCTGGAAATTAAATTAATAAAAGCTCTGACGTTTGTGCTGTATTGTAGTTTAGTGCATTTGTGTGTATTTGTGTATTGTGTATTTTCTTAGTATCAGTTTTAGAACTGCACAATGTTACTGTTCATTTTTATCTCACTAGCTCAATACTGAGTGTCCATGAGTGTAATAACACTAAAGCAATAATATTTACAAATCTTTAATAGATGAGATGATCTGTGGGTGTTTTGATGAATGCTCTCACTTGATCCAACAAATATGAATAAAAAAAAGCAAAATAATGTTTATCCCTCTAATATGTTAATACACTGCAATTCAAATCACATTACACAGCAATGTAATTACAGGATTTTTTTTAAATATCACCTTGCTCTGAGACTGCTACAGCCCTTTAATATCAAAGGTTTAGAATAACAAAAGGTTGTAATTTATCATAGTTATCCTCTAGAATGAGCAGGATCAACACAGAAACACCTCCATTCTGTAAAATAAAACAAACTCAATAACAGACTGCACACATGAAATGACACTCAGTAAAAAGAAAAATTTAACATCTGTGAGATGGCACAGCATAAATTGAAGCTTAATGACAGCATGTGGGCGAGAGAGCAGGAGCGCCGAATCAGTGGGAGCAAAGAGAGAGGAGGAGAAAGAAAACTCCCCATCCACAGTCAATGGCATTTACACAGCCGGTGGCAACACAGGGACAGCTTTATGCCATGCACAGAGCCAGAGCCCACGGTTCCACTATTTTAACGGCTGGATTAATGGGGTGGCAATGGGGGAGGGGGGGCAATAAATTGATAATATAACTACTGAACATACTTGCCAGGACAATTAAGATAATACAACTGGAAAAAGAGGGCCTATGAATCCCAGCGTAAAAGAGGGATATGGCCATTATGAGGACATGTGTGCCCTTGAGGGAAGAGTGAGGCTGTAGATAAGAGCATGGATGCCCCTCCCTTAAAAATACACAATTAACTACTGTTTGGCAGCATTAAGATCTAAGGTGAAGTTTGGCCTACACTGCATGACTTAAAGCTGCACTATGTATGCTTGTTTTGTTTAAACAAGGTAGTATTACTGAATAATATGCTAAAATATGGAGTTTGCGTGCTGTTGTCAGTCACCTTTTGAAGCCAGAAATAGTAATTCAGAGTTAGGCTCAATCCCATTTCTTCTTTTTACCCCTACCCTTTGTTTTTGAGTGTCACCCTCAACCCTTTGAACTGAGTTACAAGGGGTACTGGGTGAAATCTTGCCCTACGAAATGCAACAAAAACTGCTTCTTTAACAGAGACTAACGCTGCTCTGTAGGCGACCCTGCCAGTCTGCAGTGATAGCAGAGGAGGGCAAAGTTCAGCTCCTCACTGTTGGGCTTTAGTCACATTGAGGATATCATATGCTTTCAAAGACAGTTATTTATTATCCCCCACCGCTAATTCTTCAATGATACGAAGCTGAAGTCAGATATTCACCAGCTGTTTGAACTTTCCTGTTACACCTTAAATGATGCAGCAGTTACAAAGCTGAACCCATGTTACAAAGTGTTGTATTCTTCTACATGTTGTATGCAATTACAAATGTCCACCAGAGAAGTCTACAAACCTCAAAAACTTACATAGTATAGCTTTACTAAATTTACATTTATGCCATTTAGCAGACACTCTTATCTCTTATCTTATTATTATTGAGTTACTCAAAATTTGACAGTTTTACACAGGTAGGCGAAGGTAGTGTTATGAGTCTTGCCCAGGCACTCTTATTGGTATGGTGTATGGTGTAGAATGCATAGGTGGTACCCACTATACTATACCAACCACTAAAAGTATTAGTAATTGATTCACCTCCTTTAATGATCAAGCCTAAAACAAATGTTATGACTGTTACAGTTTCATTATCCATCAGTAGACTAAAGAAGTGCTTCTCACTGTTTGGATTCCAGAGCCAGAACCAATAAGTCCAACCTTGCCAGGCCAACCTCAGCTTTATCCACAATGGCCAAAGAGCACATTTCTCAACGACGGCTGCCATTCCCTTTAAAGCAGTCCTGGGGTTTGCACTAAAACACCACGGCTGGATCCTTCAATCAGTGCTGCTAGGACTGATGGATAATTAATCCTGCGCCCCTGCTGAAATAATGGAAGCAGTTTTATAGCTTCATTATACAATTTATTTATATTAGACCCAAAATAAGAATTGTGGGCTGTCTCTTAATCATGTTAAGTGCTGCTGTAAGCATGCTGGGGGATGCCTATTTCAAAGGATACTCCAGAGTCATTTTTTACATCTTCAAAAGGCATCTCCATCTGTAATGAGCAGATTCCTCACCAGTCCCCATTTGTGTAACAGCAGAGAGCAAGAAACAAAAAAGGCATAATAAGAGAGTGAAAAACGACACCGAGAGGTTGTAATTAAGATTAAAGGACTCTCTGTGATAGTTAATGAAGATACATTCCCATATTTCTCTGACACAATGCTAATTACTGGCTACGATTCCATTAATCGTTCATGAATTATTAAGCTCCATTAGCTAATAAAGCTTGAGCAAAAGGGAAAAAAATAATAATTATTTGGAATTGCTGGGGCATTGTGGAACAGGTAAAAGCATGCACTCTTTGTTTTATTAGATGGAGCTAAATGATTGAATGGTGCAGTGGCTTCATTAATCCAGTTGTGCACTAATGTGGCAGAGATTGATTAGCCGTGGGCACGCTATTGAACAGAAAGCTCAATAAAAATGCATGAATGCATATCTATATTATAATGTCGAAACCGAGAGTCAAAAATAGCAGAATAATAAGAGCGGTTAGGAGAGGAGGTAAGAGGAATAGCCCACTGTACATCACAGAATATCACATTTCTGCTGATTTTAATGCAACATATGAGTGTACAATCATACTAACTGTGTTCAAATATGACTACTGTGATACTGTACCTTGTATTTCTTTATCTAGCCTATTCATGGGACATCCAAATTATTAACAGCAATTGTGTTTTTACATATAAAATCAGAAATGATTAATTATTTAATGTACCACTGGTCTTAATTCCACTCACGCTGACCAACAAGATTAAATCTTTAGAATGGCTCAGTAAAATTCATCTCACACTATCTATTGGATTCACCTCTTTATATCATTATTGGTGATATAGTAACAATATGTTGAGTGAATCTAGGGATGTTATTATTGATTTGCGATCATTTTGATGATTATTTAATCTGTTTATTTTCATGATTGAGTCACCTGTTCTCTTTTTTCCAAAGTCAAACTATAAAAATGAGTTTAACTAAACAGTCACATACACTCTCAGAAAAAAAGGTATGACATCGTCACTGGGGCAGTACCCTTTTGTGGTGGGACCCTCAGGGGTACATCTCAGTACCTTTAGTCAGGGAACATAACTGTACCATAATCCATCAAAATGATATTTTCTAAGTTGTACTGATTCCACACCACTATGATGATGCTAATTTCTTCTAGTTCACTATTTTCTTAGCAGCAGTGTTTTGTTGCCTTTTCACACAGGGTAACTTAGATTAGGGCTGATTAAACTTAGACATTTGAATCAATGCATATATTTTCTTTTTACACGGCAGTTTTACAGTGAATCAATTCAGTGAAGCCTAACTGAGCATGACTGAAGTAGTCTACTTTCCTGTCTGCCAAGCTGTTTGACATAGACTTAGGCCCCATTTCTTATTTTTTACCCCTACCCCTTGTTCACGAGTGTCACCTTGCTGCTTGGAACTGAATTACAAGGGGTAATGGTTGAACTCTTCCCCTACAAAATGGCACAACCCTTCAGTTAAATAAAACAATTCACTTTATATACACACAATTTGTAACAAACATAATATTTTCCTACATATACCTACAATTTGTAATTACAAACATACATGCACTTGTGAGATCCTGCTGCCCAGGGTTTCCTCTCTTTCAGTGGTGCTTAAAAAAAAGAGACCTGAGTTATAACAGCTCCTCCCCTTGTGTAGAATCTTCAGTCTGCTAAACAGACTGTCAAAGTTAAAGTCAAAATTAATTTATACACCACTTTTTACAACAGGCCTGGTCACAAAGCAGCTTTACAGAAAAATCCATGCACCCATGAGCAAGCCAATAGCAACAGTGCAAGGAAAAACTCTATAAGAAAAGCAAGAAACCTTGAAAGGAATCAAGACTTAAAGACCCATCCTACTCAGGTCAACACCGGATAGCAAAAATAATAAGAGCAATATAAGCAGAGAATAATGTTTTACCATTAGTATTTAAATAGAGAAAAGGTTAAAAAAAAGCCTGTAACTGGACAGAAGTATTCAGATTAAGCGATGATAACCAAGGACTACAATTGAGGCCTATCCGAGTAACAATGAGAAACCGATCTGTGAAAATCACTGTTACCAGTGAACCAGTCAACGCTCTAATTCATCCCAAAGATGTTCTATCGGGTTAAGGTCTAGATTCTGTGTACTCTGCACTGATGCGCAGTCATGTTGGAACAGGAAGGGGCCGTCCCCAAACTGTTCCCACAAAGTTGGGAGCATGAAATTGTCCAAAATCTCTTGGTGCTGAAGCATTAAGAGTTCCTTTCATGGGAACTAAGGGGCCGAGCCCAACTCCTGAAGATCAACCTCACACCATAATCCCCCCTCCACCAAAATTTACACTTGCACAAATGCAGTCAGACAGTTGCAGTTCTCCTGGCAACTGCCAAACCCAGAGTCATCTATCGTATTGCCAGATGGAGAAACGCGATTCGTCACTCCAGAGAACACGTCTCCACTGCTCTACAGTCCAGTGGCGGCGCTTTACACCACTGCATTCCACGCTTTACATTGCACTTCATGATGTAAGTCTTAGATGCAGCTGCATCCATCCCATGAAGCTTAAATTAAGGTGCTTAATTTTATACACCTGTGGCCATGGAACACCTGAATTCAATGATTTGGATGAGTGAGTGAATACTTTTGAAAATATAGTGTATATGCATACATATATTTTATTTTGCGTAATCATGACAGCCAGAGATGTAATTTGCATTACTTCAATTCCATGAAAGGGACTGAAATAAGGCGTGGTAGTGTGGTAGATCCACACAACACAACATCCACACTGTTGCAAGAGGCACCCAAAGCTCTCTGAGGTTTTACAGGAACTGATCTGAATGAGTTAAAGTGGTTCGAACAACCGTCGACATGGATGAGGTACATTTCTCCAAAGTATTCTTCACGTCCTGGTAGCCAGACCCCACAGGGAATTACTCTACAGATTAAGGAATTAATCATTAATGCTTGGACGGTAATGATCCTGGAAGTTGGCATTATTGGTAAATTATAATGGATGATGCCTCGTAAAAGTCTCAACCCTCCCCCGCCAGCTCCAGCCCTATGCATCGCACGTCCAAATTAAAGCGGAGAGCCTCCGAGTCAGCGAGTAAGCAGCCCCTGAACAAGCCGCCGATTGATTTTTCTTATTTTCATCTGTCAGCCTCACTCCAAAGAATGAGTTTTAATTCGGGAACGCGTTATTAGGCTCCGAGTGCTGCTTTACTCATGCTGGAAAATGAGATTGGGGGAGGGAGAGAGAGAGGGAGGGAGAGAGAAAGAGAGAGAGAGAAAGAGAGAGAGAAAGGCATGAAGCCCTGCGTGGGCTGAATGGCACCTGTCAGCGGATGATAAATGACCCCCTCTGCCCTTCAATTCCCACCGTTGTCAGTCAGGGTGGGGTCATTAATCTTCATCGCTGCCTTGTCAGGTCAGTAGAAGAGTGGGAGAAGAGCAAAAAAGAGCAGGACTGCGCTGGAGGGGGTATCATTTGGACCCCCAAATGATGCTTCTCATTGTCAGCTTAAAGCCTCATTTGCATAATTTATTTTGATTCGCCAACACAGCCTGCCCCACCCTTTTCTGGGCGTGTGAGAAGTGCCTTGCAGACAGATGGGGTACAGGCCCAGACCCCCAAGTCCTGGCCAATCAGAACAGAGTCATGGCTCTCTCTAACCAACCACAGCCCTGCTGTTTTAATCACTAAGCAATGAAGTGACATCCATCATTCAATTAGGCATCTGTTGTGGACCCAGAAAAAAAGTGAGGGGGAGGGGCAAAAACTTCCAAAGTGAGAAAGCCAGGCCATGAGACAGAAGTGAAAAGGCAGCTGGAGAGCAAAAGAAGGTAGAAAACAATTAATTGCAATGCCATGGGCACACAGATTAAACACACAGATTCTAACGGATATTTAAGATTGGGGCAAGGAAAGGGCAGAGTGACGATTACTTTAACTACAGACAAAGGGAGAACATATTACTATTAATGCACGACCCTACCAAGAATGCAGGCTGCCTGTTCGTGCAAATATAGATCAGCTCATTTTGCTGACTGACAACAGAATTATTAAAACTGCTCTGATTCCAAAGTGTAAAGAAAACATGGCAATTTCCTTCATCAGACACATTCAGATCACAACCTTCCTCTATAAATAGCTTCTAAAGTAGACAGGTCACCATTACCTTTCTCATTCTCTGTTCCCATCAAGCCTCTCCTATTGTGAGCCCAATATCAGGGCTGGACTGTCAGGTAGAATTTGCAACCTTTCCTTCGCTCATGCTCCCCTGACAATGGGCCAGGTAGTAGGTCTACAGCTGGAGAAGCAACTGCAGGGAGACAGTAATACAGAACACAATCAGTCTAAAGGAAGAAGCCACAAAGAGCCTAATGAAGAGACCAAGCGAAAAAAATTGAGGGAGAAAACCAACTGACTAGGAGTAAAGAAAGAATAAATAATTGATGACTCCAATGTCTAATAGAGACTGCCCCTCAGTTATATCCTCAAGTAGCATCATTAAGCGATGAAACAAGGAGCTCCAGAACAACAAAACTCAAAGTGTTGAAAAGTCAAATGCCAATTTTCCTCTCTCTCTATGCCAGGTGCAATCTAAACCCCAAAGGTTTTGGGCTCAAACCCCCGTAACTCCGCCAAATTCCCCAGCCTCGCATTCACCTCCCCAGCCATGAGACTGAGACCTTGTAAATAATATATCAAGATAAATGATAATTGCCGTGTTTTCCATTCCTGGCATTTAATGAGTCCCATAAATTAAAAATGAACGCAGCTAACAGTGTTTGTCAGAACACATCCGATGTAAACACAGCCAGACAGAGGCACAAAAAAGTTTAGATAGGGAATAAAATCCTTCTTCCCTTTGACACATGATGACTGCTCTCCTGAGCAGAGCTGCATCACTTATTCTACATGAGAAATAAAAATATGATTGGATCTAATATCCAATATCTACTGTCTAATATTTCCGCTATCTAAATACTTCATAATGCCCTCTTACTACTGATATCTGAGAAACAGACATTTTTAGGTGCTTTTAGACCTTACAGCTTATTTGTCTCCTGTGAGTAGTAAAAGTATATATTTCAATAAAATAAAGACTCAAATAGCAATAAACGTATCTACCAAGAAAGATGTTATGTAGAAACAGTACCCATATACTGAGTTTCAAAGTGAACTGTTATGGAACTGTAGTATATCTAGCATTCCAGCAGTTCCTAATAAACTGGAAGCTCCATGCCTTCTTCAATTTTAAGTTGGAAAACAGGTATTTTCCAGCTTCCCTCACCACTCAAAAAGAATATTATTCTGGTTTAGAAAGCTGTTTATGAACAAATAGTATTATTCAGCCAACCGATGTCTTGCTGAGGCAACTCAGTGATGATTCAGATGTACAGCTGGCACAATGATAGCTGATAAAGCATCCATTAACCTAGTTAAAGTCAATTTTGGACCAACGTGTCTACACATGACCACATTCAGGCTTAGTGGAAAATATGCAAATTTCATTTTCGTCATCAAACTATAACTTTAAATAAGGCTACAGGTAGAAGACAATTTACTTGACTACAAAAACATTTCTACAGTTAAGAAAATTAAATGGGTTAAACATATTCACTACAATTCACGGATCTACAGCACAGAGATCTTTAAATAACAAATAAAGGCATAACATCACAACAGTAGATCAGCCAGCTTCTACATATCAGTTCCTTGAAAGCAGCGTCGTAGCCCAAGATCCGGCTCCGGGCTGTGTGTGTGGAGGGGGGTTGGGGGGAACAGCATTTCAGGCCCGTCGTCGTGTCCCTGTCAGACTTCAAACAGGCCCTTGGACAGGGATGGCACACAGGACCCCCCCGAGACCGCTGATTGAATTCTGGCGAGCAGGACCCAACATCTGCTTCAAACAAAAGACATCTGCATATTTCAGATTTGTTTTTCATAAATTAAAAGGCGCAAGCTGCCAGAACCTGAGCGCAAGAGTGTGTGCGTATGTGTTCTGCTGCATAATTAGATAAAGTTTACAGGCTTTGAAAGTTGGAAATTAGCATGAGGCGGTGGTGTGGGGGATGGGGGGTTGTTCACCTGGGAGCAGCAGTCCCAGGACAGGAGCTGTTTCTGCCTTTGTCAGCTCACTGTCATATAAGCAGGAGAGATCTGCTCTACCTGTCTAATCCACATTAACACATCTATAAGTGTTTTGGTGTAATTTCACAACTGTAGTTCTTCGGTTTGTTGAACCTTCTGGGTTCCATCGCTGTACCAGCACAATGAACAATGAAGGTTTATCTTACATTTACTGTATAAATTCTTTTAATATCTCCAGTATTCATTTACTTACTTATTTTCAGTTGTCAAAAAATACTGGAAAACAGAAAACAACCGGAGAGTTCTTCAAAGGTTAGAAAAGGGTTAGAAAAAAAAGAGAGAAACATGACTTTCAGTTTTTGAGATGTTCATGCATCCACTGATTTCTACAGGCTCCTCAAACAAACACATCACCTAAACCATTCATCCTTCGGGGTTGCGATGGAGTGCCGAAGCCGATCCCAGCTGTCATGCAGACAGACAGACATACACATTCACACCTAGGAGCATTTTTAGCATGTCCAATTGGCCTGACTACTGTCTTTGCACTGTGGGAGGAAACCCACACGGACACAGGGTGAACATGCAAACCCCACACAGAAAGGACCCTGGTCGCCTGGCCGGGAATCAAACTCAGGCCCTTCTTGCTGTGAGGCGACAGCGCTACCCACTGCGCCACCGTGCCGCCCTGCTCCCCAAACACTGAATCATGAAATACAAATACACCTTAAATTAATGTTTTATCACAACTTGAACAAACCACAGCATTTTTTGTTTGAATTAACAGTATTAATTCTATTGATTTCTACACAAAACATATTAATGTACCCAAAATAATGAAATGCTTGTGATGCGCATCCTGTGTCAAGATTCTTGTTCTTTATCTATCAATTCTCAGCAGCATTTCTTTGGATTCTTCCAGATCCCTCGCGCTCGGTCCCTGCACAGCCCTGATTGTGTCTTGTAATGCCTTTATGAGGTCAGATAGCGGCTGTTGCTCTTGTAAAAACTGCTTAAATTATTCAGTGAAGTCAAGTTCTGGTTTATTTCCCACTTGTTCCAGATCAGCCTGCTTGGGAATTGGATGAGTAGGAGAAGAGAGAGGAGGAGGGGAAGGATAGAGGGAAGAGGATAGACAGGGACATCACTGGCTGTGTCCCTTGCAGATTCTTTGTCCCTTCAGAGTGTCTTTGCCATGCCGATTCCACTACTAATTATCCTGGATATAAATAACTCGCCAGCTGCTCCAAGGAGGAGGAAGGGACAACGCTGGAACGTGAGGAAGTGTGAGAGGCCACAGAGTGAAAACACACAATAAAAACGGTTAATTCGGTCTCTTATAGCTTATCTACTAAACTAGAGCCCACATCAGGGTTGGGATTAGAACTATAATCAAGGCTAAAGTTAGGATTCAGACTAGAACCAACATTAGGGTTATGATTTGAATTATAATTTAAGAGTTAGGATTACATTTGCAACCAAGATGAGCGTTAGGATTAGATCTAAGATTCTAATACTGAATCTAATTTTGGTTGTAGTCCTAATGCTAAACCTAATCTTGGTTCTAATATTAACTGTAATCTTGATTAGGGCTACAGCAAAAGTTGGAGTCAGTATTACAAACAAGATTAGAGTTGGATTAGGACAACAGTCAAAATTAGAGATAGGTTTAGGACAAGAATCAAGGTTAGATTTAGGATTAGTACCAGAAGTAAGCACTCAGTTAGGGTTTGGACTAAAACAAAAGTTAGAGTTAGGATTAGGAATAGAACAAAGCTTAGGGTTATATTTAGGGTTAGGGTGACTGTTTGGTTTAAAGAGAAACTGAACTTACACTCTAGGTTTATTAATTAATCATTATTCTTCAGGCATATTATCCAGTGTCTACAGTTTAACCCTTGGCATTGACATATGGTTGTAAGTAACTTTTAATTGGGTTAGATGCTTGATGTTTCCAGGCAGTTCTTCAAAAGAATCTTCATCACATTAAAAAAAAAAAAAAAACGCTCTTCAAAGGATAATCCATTGAAAGGTTCTTTAGGGAACCTAAAGCAGATCTTTTGTGGTTATGCTCCAAATATGCACTTTTATTGCCAAGAATAACAAAACAATGTCTTGTCTAGGGCACTAGAAGGGCTGAATGTTGGTCCAAGACGAAAGTGATTCACTTTTCTGCTCACAATGCTATCCACTGAACTGCAGTTCAGATAGAGCCTCTGGATCCGGCCTCTGGATCTGCTCCAGTCCCCAAACTAATTCCACCTAATTGCCAACAATACATTAACAAGGGCTCATATCCGCTTCATCCTCCGCAAGCCTCTTTCACAAGTGCAGTGAGAATACGCAGTGCATTTCTTTCCATAGAAATATCACTGTATGCTATTCCTCACTACACTGTAGTTCCAAGGGAGCCTTAGAGACAACATTGAATAGGTGTGCAGTAAACCACTCTAAACGTGCTCAAATTTAAGACTGATTATACAGTCCACACGGGACTATCATAATTACCTAATGTGGCAACATAGCAGTGCTGGTTCTAATCTATGGTAATTGTGAGATCTCGAGTTCCTGAGCAATGCACGTGACTTCTTTAAGATGAAAACAAAAGACGTATCCTTGGAGACAGAAGCACAGCGCTCACATTGCAGTTGCATTTGTAGTAAAAATACTAGCAACCATTTGGCATTAAACAAAACATTAAGCATCCATATGGGCATATTAACATGTGTAAGTCTTGCTTGCATAATGCTGCTAATTAGGTTTATTAGGTTTCTATATTTGATACAGACAAAGGAGAATAAATCTTAAATTTATACAAATTAATTTTTTATTTGTGTATTACACTAGAGCTCGTATGGAGTAATAAAGAAAGAATTGGAGCAGCATTTCATTTAGAGTTCAGCAGTCTTATGGCATGTGGGAAGAAGCTGTTTTTGAACCTGGCTGTTCTGCTTCGAAGACTTCGGAACCTCCTTCCAGAGGCCTGCAGCGAGAACAGTCCATGGTGGGGGTGGGAGGGGTCTCTATGTTCTGAGCTCTGGTCAGACAGCGACTTGTCGCAATGTCCTGTATGGGAGGAAGTGAAGTCCCAATAATTCCCTCTGCTGTCCTTAACACCTCTGCAGGGACTTCCAGTCAGAGGACAGTGTTTAAAAACTCCAGCAGCACTGCTGTGTCTGATCCACTCATACCAGCACAACACATTAACACACCACCACCACATCAGTGTCACTGCAGTGCTGAGAATGATGCACTACTGAAATAGTACCTGCTCTGTGAGGGTCCATGGGGGTCCTGACCACTGAAGAACAGGGTAAAAGGGGCCTAACAAAGTATGTAGAGAAACAGATGGATTACAGTCTGTAACTGTCAAAATACAAAGTGCACCTATGTAGTAAGTGGAGCTGATAAAATGGACAATGACACACACACACACACACACACACACACACACAATTAACTGTGTTCCATTTCACTGAAAAAAAACTGAGCAGTATAATGCCGGAACTAAGCACAGCTAAAATGAGAAACCGAAAATCTTCAGTGTTTTTCTTTAACCCACTCAAGTGCACTAAATTATCAAGACTTCCTTGACATTAATTACAAGTGAAAAACAGGATTTGCTTCAGTTAAAGATATAAATTACAGCTCTACCACTTGCAGCAAGCACTCTGCATTTGTCAAAAGTGTCATTTTTAAGAGGCAAGATGGTTTTATACAGTACATATTCCCTCTGATCAGCAGGTAATTATGAGATTTTACTGTTTCCAGTAAAGCTGTGGGCTTAGTGAGGGACACTTTAAATCATGGCTGGATTTTCTTATATTCTGTACTGAATGTCAAAAGATCAAAACAAGGCAGAGAACATGAACAAAGTGAGATGGAAACTTCTTAATTGGTGGAGTAAATAATAAATGGACCACTCTCTTTACTAAAACACACATCAGTAGTAACATCATAAAAAGCAGCAAGTGTTCTTGTGTTCTAGTGTAGTATAGTGCTAAGGAAAATAAGTGAAATATCAGGAGTTTAAAAACTGGAGTTCAAAAATGATAACACTACAGAGAAAACGAGACTCCCATCAACCACCAGGAAAACCTGGTAGACACTAAAACGTCCCCCCGTCAGATTAACAGCACTTAAAGCTTTCATCTTTGAGGGAGAGGAGAAAATTAAGCTGCTTCAGATCTGAAAACATCCACAGGTTTCTGTCCATCCTTCCACTGTGAGAAGAAGACTCAGCACTGTGGGTCTGAAAGAAGCCTTACTGAGAAAAGAAAAAGAAGAAATTTGTAGATCTAACAAAAGCTGTCGACGTTCTCAGAAAAAGGTACTTACTAATCTAGAGTCCAGGCCTCAACTGAATGCATTTCAAATCATTTGGATAATGAGAAGCAGAACACGTAACTTCTAAGACTGAACTTTGGAGGTACTGAAAAATATCTTTACAGGTTTCTCTGAAAAAAACAGAGCCCCGCTGGTGACATCCTGTATAAATAAAAATAACACATGGCCACAACTTAGTAAGCCACACTCTCTTTCTCATGCCTTAGTAAATCATGGCCACACATTAGGATCTCGTTCCCACACGTTAATAAGGCATGGCCACGCATTATTTTTTTATTTATACAGGATGTCACCAGCGGGGCTCCGTAGAAAAAAATAAAAGCAAGGCTCCTGAAAAAATGGATGCTGCAATAAAGGCAACCAAGTCCTGAAACAGTTTATATTAAGTTCAGTTGTTTCCTATGTGCCATTTAAGTTTAAGTGAATCCTTATTAGTCCCACAACGGGGAAATTTCACCTCCGCATTTAACCCACCCGTTACATCAGGGGTGTCAAACTCATTTTCACAGAGGGCCACATCAGCATAATGGTTGCCCTCAAAGGGCCAGATGTAACTGTAAGACAGTATAAATGTAACTAAATGTAACCAAATGTAATGTAGAATAAATGTAAGTGCTCTTTAAATAACTCTGAATTTATTTACTTATTCAACTTATAAATATTTGCATAGATGTAAAAATATGTTTGCTTGTTGCTCTGTTAACATAAATCCTGTTTGTCAGATTAAGAAACTCATATTACTCCATCAATCAACGATCAAACTATCCAAGTGAATAAAGAAAAATATCATCAAACACAAGTTACGACATTAACTAACTCAAAACTTTGTCACAGTTGAAAGGGGCAGAATAACAATACAACCAACAACTGTGAGCTGCTAAGAACATCTGTAACAGATGTGGCATTTTACAAAAAACAAATGGCTGCACGTCTTTGCAGAGGTCATACATACACTTAATGACAGATGGTTTGATTACAGTAAACATTTGTCTGCAAAAAACACAAACCTGTGTAAACACTAAATACACTGCTACACATATAAAGTAGTCAATGTAATAAACAGGGTTTATTTATTTACCTGCTCACAGACCTTCAGCATACACTGCTTCAAAAACGCACCCTCTGAAATAGACTTGCGCAAACGATTTCTTCAGCTACAATAAAGCTAGCCGTAGCCGTAGCTCTTGTGAACATATTCTGCTGCGATCGCAGTTTGCCTTTTAATTCTTGTACAATTTGTTGCTTTTCTTGAAGGCTAACTTTGGCATACTTAGCTCCGTGTTTGGTATCGAAGTGCCGATGTAAACTGTACTCCTTGACAACTGCCACCGCCTCATAACACAAAAGACATACCGGTTTTTCTCCTTGAAGCACAAACATGTATTCGCCTTCCCATCTCTCTTGAAACGTCTTCCATCTGCATCAATTTTTCTTTTCCTGGACATTTTAGGATCAATATTTGTAGCTATTTCTTAATTCCACTTGTTGAAAAAAAATCACGTCGAAGAGTACACACTGTAATCTAGTGGCTTAATGCCGTCGCTTCACGGGTAACACAATCGCCATGAACTGTGAGAAATGTAGTTTAAGGTCAATGCACGCTTTAGAATTAGTGGCGGAATAATTAATAATTAAGTCTAAAGGCGTGCATTGACCACAAACTCCATTTCCCACAATTCATGCGATTATGTTACCTGTGAAGCGACGGCATTAAGCCACTAGATTGCAGTCAATCAGATCTTTTAAGCTCTTGCGGGCCACATCAAATGACACGGCGGTCCACATTTGGCCCACGGGCCTTGAGTTTCACACATGTGCGTTAAGTGAAGCACCACAAACACACTAGTGACCACACACACTAGGTGACAGTGAGAACACTTGCAGTGGGCAGCCCTATCCGCAGCACCGGGTGAGCAGTTGCTCAAGGACACCTCAGTCACGTGCTGTTGGCTCCGGGGTTCGAAACGGCGACCTTCCAGTCACAGGGCCGGTTCCCTGACCTCCAGCCCACAACTACCCCTTTCATTTTCTGTTAAATATATCGCTGTTGTCAGAACAACACTTTGTGTCTCCAAAATGGTAACTTTACAGAAGGGAAATTTTTTTAAAAAAAATAAATAAACTAAAAAAAAAAAAAGAAAAAATTACTTGTAACGTAAGTAAATGGAACAAACTTTTTTTCCAAGTAATTCTAGGCTGTTTCTTTTTGTCCATTTATCATGAAATTTACACACAATGTAAAGGGCAACAGGCAAATAGAGATACGAGGTTTTGTTACAACAGCAGCGATATGTTCTATGCTTTTACTGCTTTGTAGCCTCTTTGCCTTGATACTTAAATCTACACTTTGTAAGTTCTTGGGATTTGAAGACTCAGAATACTGTTTGGAAGAACACTTTGCAATGCGTATTGCGCTCCAACACCTTCCTCATGAAGATCAATCCGGTGACTGTGAGCGTGTTATAAGATAATTCAAAGAGAACTCAGTCAAAAGGTGGTTTAAATGGTTTTAAATGATCGTTTCAGGCTGTGCCGTATTTGAGTACTGTTTTTCTTTTATCCAATAATGCCATTCCAGTTAGCAAATAAAGTTCAGCTTTAATGGTTGTTTTGACTGGAAATCAAATAGATGAAGGATAACTGACATTTGCAAAGTACTGCATGTTTGTGTAATGGAGGGATGGTGCTGCACTCTGGGATTGGCTGATCACAGAATGCAGGAGCTGGAATCCAGTTCCCACCATTGTTGGAGAATTTGGCGAGGGTGTTTGCCATATGCTCATCATTTCCCATGGAAAAGGAACCAGAGGATGAAAGTGAAAACAGCTACAACTCCCTTCAATATGTTCAAAGCCCATATGAAAATTACTGTATACAAGCGTTCGATGGAGGCCAATTTTAGATCAAAGGCATTTGGGCAGAAGAGAAAGTTACAGATGATAAAGAGAGTGAGTGAAAGTATGAAACGCAAGGGAAGTTCCAGGAGGACTTTAAGCTGGCTCTGAATGGAAGGCGTTTGGTATGAAAGAGGGGAAAAAAAGTAGAGAGGAAAAAAAAGGATGACAAATATCCCCTTGCTGTAATAAAGAAAATGGGAACCCGATCTGGACGGTCAACCACAAATAATTCCCCTTAAAGTGGATTCAGGTTTCATTCATTTCACCAAGCTGAAAGAAACAGTGTGTCATGGAAGAGCGTGAGGAGAGACAGTTTTTCTTCTGCTTCTTTCCTCTCGTTGACTTTGAACAGAAATTTCTCCCACACTGGCACAGGGAGGAGGCCATTGCCCAGTTGGCAGATGCCACAGCATGGGTTTTTTAGCATGGGACACGTGCTCTCACCTTGGCCGCCGTACAGCCGGTCAGGCTAGAGGAAGCCCCTCTCTATCTGCCCCTGCCCTGCACCATCTGGCCCCGGGACGAGCAGACCTGCACGCAGAGTGCACCGCGGCCCCCAGCCCACCTACAACAGACACACACACACACACACACACACATAAAGGAGGCACAAAGTTAGCCAAAAGCCACAAAGAGTGAGACACACTGAGACAGACTGCTCGATACTTATACAGTAAAGTCAGAGACCACCTTACAGTAAGAACAACCATTAAGTTTATGTAATTTAGCATACCGAGGGGGAAAAAACAAAATGTACCATAACTTTTACACAGGCCACATTTTATGTTTATTTTTTCCCCCAATATGTTAAATTCAGCAAATCAACAGTAACTGACTTGCTGACAATCCACCTGAATGAGGAATGAGTCTAAGGGAAATAAGCTGAAAAAAAGTTCTCCCACAACTGGAGTTGAAAAATAAAAAATAAAAGATATAACATGAATATGGATATTAATGGAGAAAAAATGGATTCCTAACAACTATGCAAGACAGGGCAGACCATCAACACTGTCTCCAAACAGCTTTCATCTTTCAGAGAGTGGAGAAAATCAAGCAACACTCTCCAGCTCCAAAAAAAAGAAAACATCCAAAAGGTATTTCTGTCCATCATCACTGAACTTCTAAATTAAAGACTGAACTTTGGAGGCATCCAAAAATATCCCTGCAGGTTTCTTAGCACAGAAGATAAGGCAAAGTGTGGACATGCATTTGAACAATAACTTGTATTTGCCCATTCTGAGTGGAAATTGAGTGAAATAAATTAACGGGGGTACCTGACCTTTAAAAGTATTGTATATGAAGAACCTAAAGGCACAGTCTGGCTGCCAGATTTACCCAGAATAATTGCTTATTTAGTTTTGCATAGGACCTATGAGACTGACGTAGCTAACAAGTAATGAAAGATTACACCAATTAGCATCATGCAAAATCCTTACACGCTTGGTAAATTAAAAGCTGTGACTTAATCTCAAACATACTTCTGTGATTTAAACTAGTGGATATAAAGTTCCATTACATTACCTTAAGAGCTCCTGTGCAAAATTAAAGAAGCAAACTTTGGATGCTAGACATGTCTTGGCTAATCAACAACATTTTGGGCAAGGGGAAAATTGTAAACTGATTAAATAACAAGTTGATCTCTTTTCCATGTGTTTCACAGACAGGGAGACATTGCTGGCTTTATGCACAAATAATGAAATATGTTATTTTTCTCTGAAGAGTTCTTAAATGGCATGCACTGTTTTTTCTGTTAGAGGCAAATAATGAGGAGAAATGGAGGGCAGATAAAACAGCTGTGCTCTTCTCCTTTAATCAGAGGTTCTAGATTTTAGGATGATTTTTTTTAGTCATGATTTTCAGCTCAGTTGACATTCCTCCTTGAATACCGCAAGTGGCAACAACAAGGTCTGTTACTACAGTGGGCCACATCAAAGAGGCAACACTGTTTTCCTCCCATGAACCGCTCTCCTTCCTAATTCTAAAAAGGAGCAAATTACAATTGCTTAACAACGAGCGGTGAGGAAATTAATCTCAATGTCCCACCCATGGCCTGCATATTCATATAAATATAACATGACTTGTCACCGCGTTTGAAATTTATTGGTTTTCCGCCTTTGCAAATTAAGAGTTCCAATTTATGAATATTTTAGCACATGTGCACTCTGCGGGACATTTATCACCGGCATTGCTATTATAAACAGAATAAATGAGCAGTCAAGCTGCCACACAGCCGGACGTTCCTGTGAGCTGATTAATGAGAGAGTCACAGAAAGAGAGAGAGCGAGAAAAGTCAGGTTCTCCTCAAGGGAGGAGTGTAGGAGTCACTCCTCTGCAGATGTGCTGAAGGAGGCGTTGGATGAGCTCGTCAGCTCCTTCCATCACTCCTCTCCTCATTACCGCACACCTCCACAGGCAACACCAACGCACTCCTCCAGGAGAAGATGGGAGAAATGCCCATGCTAACTTAAGAATTCAAAATAAGGAACTGCAGTGGAGCACTAGAGGAATGTAAATCTGGCCGGCTAAACCAACCTTTGACAATTTTAGCTAACATTCCTGCAGAATTTACCCTCACCGGTCTCTCTTATTCTCTCACTCAGTATTTCTCACACAGTTAATAAGCTTAGCAAAAAAAATCAATGTACACACTTTTACCCATTTGCACATTTTCTAAATTCAGGCCTGGACTTTTGCCTAGACCAGTCCACTATATCACAGTGACCTCCCCCAAGCCAAGACCAAGCTTGCTATCATAGCAACAGTGAGTGGACGCATAATTATGAAAAACAGTAAACCTGGTTTATCTGAATGTGAACATGTCAAAGACGCTGTAGCTTGGGTGAAAACTGAAGTGGCTCATAGTTAAGCTATTTAATTAGCCAGTGTATGACTATGCATGTTCTTGTACAGCTAGCAAGTTAATTAGCCAGTGGGTGACTATTAAGCTACATTAAGCTAGTCATCTGTAGCCTTAAGGTACAAGTAGGGGCAGCAGCATTCATTTCATATAGGACTACACTGGAAACAACCATGCTTTAGTCTTTTCTTCTGCAGTTTTCTCAGTGGCCCGCACATACAGCAGGGACTTGTCTTGGCCAGAGATGGGCTGACCATCGAGAGGACATGCTTGATATACAAATGTTTGCTCTATAAAAATGGATAAATATAAGGAAAAAAATAAACAGACTGCAATTTTAATTCAATTGCTAACAGGCCTATCATCGGTACCTTGTTCTACTTTATAAATAACAATACATCATACAGTGACAGAAACCACACAGTCTCTGAATATCAGGGAGGGGCTGAGTATTTTCATTTGATAAGTGGGTGTGAAGGAAGGGTACATTTAAACATGATATTATTGGTTAACATTATTTCTACTTGCCTGCTGGTACACAGTAATGATGCCAAAACCCAGAAGATGTTTCAGATGCAGGAAACAATCAGCACATTTTGATAGAAAACAAAAGTGTTGCCTTCTAAATTAAAAGTTATAATCATTTGTCCTTATGACATGAACTAGAAATGTAAAACAAGTTTAACACGATGCAGAGCCCCTCTGTTACAACACTCTGCTGTTTTAGAAGCAGCTACAGAAGACAAGCAGCTACAACAGCGTGTGGAACAGCCTGCTGTATGGAACATTCATTTAAATGTTCTCAAGGACCATGGGAGATAGTCCATCAAGACCTGAATGCCCACAGTTACCATTACACCCACCACATTGATTCATAAACATGATACTTTTTGCAAATGCCCACATCCAATGCCAACTGGCCCAGAAAGTCAGATCATTTAGTCACAATCTGGCATAAAAGTCACTTTTTGGACTCCTTCCCAATCCCTGAGTCTCACCACATGCTAAGTGCCATCCACTAGGCTTTGCATGTCCCAGAGCATTGGTGGAGAGACTCAAAGAGAAGATGAACAGGAATCCCTGATCATTATGTCTGTGTGCACTCGCCTGCCTACCTACCAGGGTCTTCATGCATGCCATCAGGGGTCAAAATGGTCCTCTAACCATAATTCAG
This sequence comes from Pygocentrus nattereri, assembly GCF_015220715.1. Taxonomy (NCBI): domain Eukaryota; kingdom Metazoa; phylum Chordata; class Actinopteri; order Characiformes; family Serrasalmidae; genus Pygocentrus; species Pygocentrus nattereri. The sequence goes on along the minus strand of NC_051215.1, from coordinate 27,151,581 downwards.
GTAAATCATTTCCTACACTAGAAGGTTTCCTCTTCATCCTGTGACAGCAGAGAAAAACAGGTCATGCAATCAGATCCACAGTAAATGCTAAATTTGACAACATGCCTGAGTACCTAAGAATATTTTGCACATAGTGTTTCATGAATGCTGTTAATGAAATGAACAGCCTGCATTTGATAAGTAAATCCATGTGAATCTTCAAGCAAACTAACTGGTGCATTGTGGGTATTATTGCACTTAAAAGAGCAATACCTGCTCTCACGTAAATACAACAAATCCATCTTATTTACTATGTAAATATGTAAATAGATATATTTTTATTCCCAATCTCTCCTACTTTAACTTGCGTTTAATTCGTGTCTGTTTTTATTTCTGCCTAATGTATGTACGTCTATGTGCAATTATATATCTTGCTACTGTAACACTACGTTCTATCTATCTATCTATCTATCTATCTATCTATCTATCTATCTATCTATCTATCTATGGCTGCCTTTACACAATGAAACTTCAATGCAACTAGTTGCAGGTCATACACGTCGTACTGTTTGTTGTATTGTGTCACTCTTGCAGTATAAACTCATCTGTGGTGTGTAACTAATCTGTCCACACAGGAGCTACTAAGCACATTTATCAATTTTGCATTATTTCATTTAAGCTCTAAGTTGCTCTCATTGCACACACTTGTACTTGACAAAGAAAAACAGACTAAAACGGCAGTGTGGCCGAATGTGGGTGAAACACTGGCGACTAAAAAAGAGAGAAACCCGCTGTTAAGGCTTAACCTAGCTAACGCTAGCAGCTAGCGTAGGTAACCTACCCGTTATCGGCCACCTCCATACAAAACATCTGGAATCTAAGGTAACTGCAAAGAAATGAAAGAGCACTTCACTCACCCAAATCGATGTTTTTTGGGATAGATGTGTAGATTCATGTACAAGAGTCATCTGATGAGAATGATGAGAAAAGTTTTTTCAATAATAACGTTTTTGTTTACTTTGACACAAGTATCGCTAGAATGATGGTGGTCCCCAATACCGGCGGTTTTCCGCAAGTCATTTTTCAGCCTAGATTCAGCGTATAAAATTGTGAAATATATTATATTATTAGTAAAATGTGACTGTATTGTTTCATGATTGAACTTGATTTGCTCGTTTAACTAAGTGTGGAGCTCAGCTCCTGCTGCGTGCCGGACGGCGCCAGTCAAACGAGAAATCGCGTTTACGCGTCATTCCTACAGATTCAGCCGAACTACAGTGCTTTACAGTGACGTTACGTTTGTCCTCTGTGGGCACCCTTACGCCACATACTGGCTAGTCAAGCTAGCTGGTTACAGGAACGCTAACGTTAGCAACGAGTTTGTTTGTTTCTCGCAATTCCTCGGTTAACTGCCACAGTGAGAAAATGCCAACCTTGCCTAAAGGCAGTGAGGAATATCTCCTCTCCAACTGACTGAAAAACTGTCTTCTTTTTCCGGTCCGTGGAACCGAAGCCGTTTGAAACCAGGCTTTTGAAATGCGCCGTTCGCCGTGATCACGTGACGCGGGATTGGCTGTTTCATGTCCCATTCAGTTGAGTGAAGCTTTTTTTAAATCCCAATAGGGATTATGAAACAGATAAACGGGGAAATTCCACCTCCGCATTTAACCCATCTGTGAAGTGAAACACCACATACACACTAGTGAACACACACACACTAGGGGGCAGTGAGCACACTTGCCCGGAGCGGTGGGCAGCCCTATCCACGGCACCTGGGGAGCAATTGGGGGTTAGGTGTCTTGCTCAAGGACACCTCAGTCATGGACTGTGCTGGGGATCGAACCGGCAACTTTCCGGTCAGAGGGCCAGCTCCCTAACCTCCAGCCCACGACTGCCCCCAAAAAGCAGTTGAGCAGCTTTCAACTGTTGCAGCTGAGTTTCAACTGAGTTGCGGGAAGCTTTACATGCACTTTAAGTGCAATTTCATTTTACATAGGTTTCAGGCAACTGAAACTGTAAAAGTTTGAGTAAAGCCTGAGACATATTGGCTGTGACCAAAATGTATAGCTATTAGGGGGAACTATAAAAAGCGATACAATGAATTCAAACATATTCACTAATTCCCTAGATTCACTAGCTGCTTAATCACAGACATGGGCATTGTTAGGTTTTTTTTTTTAAGCTCAGAATGAGTAAAAAGTAAAAAGACATGACTGTGCTAGATATAGATGGCAACACATTTAATTATACATTTATTTCTTCGTCCAAGACTACAAACAGAGTATTCCACATAGCCTACTGCAATTATATTTGCTAGCTAATCTATAAAAGCTAGCATTTAGGGTAAGATAATCATTTAGCTTAGGCAGCCATGAACCTAATAAAACCACTTAACTCTTTTTTTTTTTTTTGTAAGCACATATTTAAGTAAATTATTCAACTAGTTTTTTTAAATAATATACTCTTACTTCGGCAATTGATGAATTTTTAGTATTTTTAGATTTATTTTATTCACCGAAATTCAAACTACAGTGGTACTACAAGTACTCAAGCAGCTAGGCAAATTCAGTACTTTCCCCTGTGAGACTGTAAGAGTGTACTGGATGTTCTCTACCTTTGTTTATGGATACCACAATAAAATAGCGAATAGTCTCAGATATGGCCTGCCATTTTTTGTAAACACTAGCAGCTGCCACGCCAATTAGCCGTGCACTCGGTAATTGTATCCAGTCTTCCCTAATCTACCAATTAGCTTCTTAATAGGGTCTGAAGAACCAAAGCAGAACAAATAAATAAAAACACAGCAGGCCTCGAGTTGCTGGAGCTCCATGAAGCAAAGTGCTTCTTCTGAGTGGCCTTTGGGTTTCTGCCGCACCACCGTGGTAGAGAGGCAAAGGAAAATACCAAGGAGGGAGAGATATGAGGAGAAGGTGGAGGAGGCAGGATTGTTACGGCTTTGAAGACTCATATTCAAATTGAAAGTGACAACTCTATGCCCCTTATTCCCCCGTCCAACTATCAGTTCTGTGAAATGCTAACATTTGATGTGACAATGGGTGTTACGTTGACTTTTAGATGCACTACAGTTTGGGCCTAAAGGCCTCCCCATGGCAGAGGGTGATATGACACGATGGCACACTTGACCAGATGATGAAAATGTTCCTGTTTTATCCCATTCTAGATGTGTTTTTTTTACCCTCTGCTGATTAATTCCACATCGTTGCTACTGTGTTCCTCACTGCAACAGTAATTTGATAATGTATACACACTAGCTTTGCCATGATCTCCAATGTGGTGTTTGTTATGACAAAATGCAACTTTAAAGACTGAACCGGAGCTTTTAGGCATCAAAAGTGGCTTAATCTGGATTATTTGTCACTTACAAATTTCCAAAAGTATTCACTTACCCATCTAAATCATTGAATTCAGGTGTTGCGATCACTTCCATGGCCACAGGAGTATAAAACCAAGCACCTAGGCCTGCAGACTGCTTCTACAAACATTTGTGAAAGAATGGGTCACTCTCAGGAGCTCAGTGAGTTCCAGCGTGAAATTTCCAGTCAATTGTCAGTGGTATTATAACAAAATGGAAGCGATTGGGAACGACAGCAACTTAGCCACGAAGTGGTAGGCCACATAAAATGACAGCAGGTTGAGGTCGACAGCTTCACGATCACAATCACTACAGACCTCCAAACTTCATGTGGCCTTCAAGATTATCTTAAGAACAGTGTAGAGAGCTTCATGGAATTTAAAAGGCCGAGCAGCTGCATCAAAGCCTTACATTACCAAGCACAATGCAAAACGCCGAACGCAGTGGTGTAAAGCACCGCCACTGAACTCTAGAGCAGTGGAGATGAGTGACGAATCATGCTTCTCCATCAGGCAATCTGATAGACAAGTCTGGGTTTGGCAATTGCCAGGAGAACTGTACTTGTCTGACTGCAAAGTTTGGTGGAGGGGGGATTATGGTGTGGGGTTGTTTTTCAGGAGTTGGGCTTGGCCCCTTAGTTCCAGTGAAAGGAACTCTTAATGCTTCAGCACCAAGAGATTTTGGACAATTTCGTGCTCCCAAATTTGTGGGAACAGTTTGGGGACGGTCCTTTCCTGTTCCAACATGACTGTGCACCAGTGCACAAAGCAAGATCCATAAAGACATGGATGAGCGAGTTTGATGTGGAAGAACTTGACCAGTCCTGACCTCAACCAGAACTCCTTTGGGATGAATTAGAGTGGAGACTGCGAGCCAGGTCTACTCGTCCAAAATCAGTGTCTGACCTCACAAATGCGCTTCCGGAAGAACAGTCAAAAATTCCCCTAAGCACACTCCTAACCCTTGTGGAAAGCCTTCCAGAAGTGTTAAAGCTCTTATAGCTGAAAAGGGTGGGCCGACATCATATTAAACCCTATGGCTTCAGAATGGGATGTCACTCAAATTCATATGCATGGAGCGCATCTGGATAAGTGATTAATGGCACATACATGCAGAAAGTAGTGGAGTAAACATACGATATTTTACTATGAAACGTGTGTGGATGTCCTTTTGTGACATTTGTGCAGTTTATTGTACCAAAAATAAATAAATAGGTTGTCTTTGTTACTGTGCCTTCAAGACTGATATATGTCAATGACCTCTGTTCTGGTTGGCTGTCCTGTATTGTGCCTCATTCAGGAAGCAGTCTGGGCTGAAACACTTCTTTAAAATGAGTGAAAGAAGCTAAACTGTATTGTGAATAGGTGGATATATGTAAATGCACTGATTTTTTTTACATCACAAAAACAGTGTAAAAGCAGGCTGTTTTTTCAGCTTTCCGTTTGTGGACTGTATGAACCGATGCAGTTTGAAATTTTAACATTTCCATATTACATCAAATTTTGTTAAATAAAACTGATACAATGCCATGTTTTTCATAATATGGGCCCTTTAAAAACAGCTACAAAGTGCAGCACTACATTACTGACCACCTCTGCTCCAACACATCTTTCTTTCTTTCCTTCTTTTTTTGGCACCTCTCTGGCCCTGCCCATAAAAAACACAGCAGGGTTTGGCCTCCTCCCTCTCACGGCTATCTGTGACAGAGTTTTCTACAGTAACCATTTGAAAAGCACACGTTTGAGCCAAAGGTTTATATTGTGACTAGCAGTCCTTCTCAGCAGGTACAGTCCACGGTGTGTATGTGTGTGTGTGTGTGTGTGTGAAGTATGAGTGCTGACAGTTAAGTCTGCTCCTCACACACATAAACACACAGCACTTCAGCGGGGGATCCCAGCAGTACACCACTGTTTTCTTGTTCTGCTACACAGACAGGCAGAGAGAGAATACAGGCACCATCTAGTGCTTTATTAAAGAAAAGCCCATAAGAGAAACACAAGCTGCAGTCCATTAGGTTCTTTGTACAATCTTGGGGTGAAAAACATGAACTCCAAAAAAGGAAAAGAAAGAAATAGAGAAAAACACATACTAATGCTTTAAAGGGCCCATATCTTACTTTTTTGTACATTTTATTTTATATTTCTGAGGTCTGTTTATGATGTTTGTGTCATTTTATGTGCCCAAAACAGTTGCAATTAATTTTTACATGACCACTTCTATTTACCCCTTAGAAATAAACAGGTTGTTTTTGTTGCTGTGCCTTTAAAACTGATGTTGTGAATGACCTCTGTCTGCCCTGTATTGCACCTCATTGAAAAGCTGTGCAGGCTGAAACTTTTCTCATAACTTCAGGTTGAGTCATGTGGGCTAAAGTACTGTAGCCTAAATAGGTGGGTTTGTGCAAATGTGCTGATTTTCACAATAGTTTAGTGACCATTGATGGACAGCATGGACTGGAGAGCAAATACTACATTTCGCAACTTTAACAATAATTACATGCAGCATCAACCTTTCTTCTTAAAAAAAAGTGAGGAAAATTCAGTTTTCCATGAAATGGGCCCTTTAAAAATACTAAAGTACCCTAGTTTATCTGCCAGTAACCCAGTCTCTGTAAGCACTTACAAAGAGAAATCATTAGGCCTACTCCAACTTGTGGCAAGGCCAAACAGAGACCATTATAAGTAAGCGTACTGTTTCACTGGCATGTTGTGCCGAGGGACAAACACAGGCTCAGTGTCTGAATCCCATCCAGCAGACATTAGTAATGCTCTTCTGAGGTCATCCAAAACGGCAGAGATGAATGGCCAGGAAACCTCCAGTGACGTGTTTTCTAAAGTCTGTTTCTCTTAGCAGATGGATGACCAGAGTACAATTTCACAATAAGATTAAACAGAAATGTTTTATTGGTGACCTTAAGTGTCAACTAGAGCGTGGAAAGGATTTAAAGTACTTTGAGAAACTGTGTATATGAGTGAGAAACTAACGAATGTGTATCTCTACCTCTAAACCACAGCAGGGCTGCCCAAAGTGTGTACTATATATACTACACACAATATGACTCTTTACATTTCCTTTTACATTTGTATGTTTTTAACCCCTTAAAGTCACAGGCTTAGTACATAGTAATGTTTTTTATTCAGTAACTATAGGGACCCCAGTGCACACCATTGAGCTATTCTTAGGTTATAGAAGTGCACAATAAAACTTTGGGCCTGCCAGCAGGGTCTGATCATGTGAGGGTTCAAAGGGTTTAAAGTTAATTAAATCTAATTTCATGACAACATATTTTTGAAAACTATCTTGTGTATAATCCATCACAAACACTGCACAAAAAAAAATTACAAATCACAAAAATTACACAATAAGTTTGGGTACAACAGAACTATATGTATATATAAAATAAATATGTAAAATATGGCTTAACATAAGAATTTAGCATGAACATGAACAAGAGTTTAACAAGAAATTGATATAAAATATAATAATAAATATAAAAAAAAGCCATAATTTTTGCACAGGAGGGTTTGTATATACATATGTATATATACTCACTGGCCACTTTATTAGGTACACCTGTTAACACAAATAGCTAATCAGCCAATCACAAGGCTGCAACTACAGCAGAAGATCACACCGGGTGCCACTCCTGTCAGCTAAGAACAGGAAACTGAGACTACAATTCACACGGGCTCACCGAAATTGGACAATAGAAGATTGGAAAAATGTTGCCTGGTCTGACGAGTCTCGATTTCAGCTGCGACATTCAGATGGTCGGGTCAGAATTTGGCGTAAACAACATGAAAGCATTTATCCATCCTGCGTTATATTAACAGTTCAGGCTGGCGGAGGTGTAATGGTGTGGGGGATATTTTCTTGGCACACTTTGGGCCCCTTAGTACCAGTTGAGCATTGTTTAAATGCCGCAGCCTACCTGAATATTGTTGGTGACCATGTCCATCCTTTATGACCACAGTGTACCCATCTTCTGATGGCTACTTCCAGCAGGATAATGCACCATGTCATAAAGCTCATATCATCTCAAACTGGTTTCTTGAACATGACAATGAGTTCACTGTACTCCAATGGCCTCCACAGTCAGCAGATCTCAGTCCAGTAGAGCACCTTTGGGATGTGGTGGAATGGGAGATTCACATCATAGACATGCAGCTGACAAATCTGCAGCAACTGCGTGACGCTGTCATGTCAATATGGATCAAAATATCTGAAGAATGTTTCCAACACTTTGTTGAAAGTTTGCCACGAAGAATTAAGGCAGTTATGAAGGCAAAAGGGGGTCCATATATATATGGACATGTATGGACATATATACACAGGTGACATCCTGTAGAAATATAAATAATGTGTGGCCACGACTTAGTAAGGCGTGGGAATGAAATGATTTAGTTGTGGCTATGACATGACTTAGTAAAGCATGGGAGTGAGATTGTGGCTTACTAAGTTGTGGCCAATCATTAGGATCTCATTCACATGCTTTACTAAGTCATGGACACGCATTATTTCTATTTCTACAGGATGTCACCAGTGAGGCTCTGTAATTATATATATATATATATATATATATATATATATATATATATATATATATATATATATATATACTAGCAGTCCTTCTCAGCAGGTACAGGTGTGTGTGTACGTGTGTACATATAGACATGTTGTGGATAGAAAGCAAAAACAGTGTTAAAGAGATTAATTCTAAAGTCACTAGAATGTTTGAATGAACACTTAACGTCTTCGCACTGAAATGCAGGTAGGATCGAATAAAAAGCAGAAAGCTTCTTTCAGTTTCAGCCCAGAATATTTTGTCGTACCCACAGGAAAACAACCTGTTCCGTGGTGTCACACTGTGAATGACGCGTGCACGTGACATGAACCCCCTCAAGAAGCGAGCAGCTCAAATCGCGCAAGATCTCGCGAGATCAAACGTGTGCGTTGTGGGCCAATTAGAAACGTGTAATCCTGGAGCACGAAGAAAACATGGCGGCGTCGTGAGAGGATATTCATGCCATAACAAAGCCGCGTTTCTCACTAAATATAAGAAACACAACTTAAATACGTACGAAGCGAATGAGTCAGACGCTGAAAAGAAGCCTTAAACAATGTGCATCTGTGATATATAAGCATGACAGACAGCAGAAGCGCCGCTAGTCGCTGCGCGTCCGATGCCTCCAAAGAAAGCTGGAGCCGAGTTTCTAAACTCTCACAGGACAAATTCAAAGCAAAGAAATACAGCAAAGGCCGAAAACGAGCCCAGTCTCCGTGTTTAGGCACGTCGCTTTATTATCGCAAAGGTAAGAGGTCCAATAGGTGTGACTCGCAGTTCGAACCCGTTCCTGAAGGTCCAGCCGAGTTTAGACCGGCCAGCCGCTCGGGCGCTTCACGGGCTCTGTCTGAGGCTCACTGACCGAGAAATAAGATTTCAGTACAGCTTTGGCCTTGTTAACTAGAGATCACGACTTACTAGTAACCTATTCAGATGTCTTTACTGCCGAATCGGTCGATTTTTATAAGCCATGTTTAAAGATAACGGGCCTGCGCTGTGCAGCCAAAGGTAACATGTTTCTTAATAAGACATATTAGCAGTTTAAGGTTTGTATTTTTAATATTCAGCATTTTTCCAGTGTGTTTATATGCGGAGTACCAGTAAAGCTGGGCAATATGACCGTATTTATCATCGTGAATTTTTTCATCACCATATGCTTTTCTGAGCATATTGTGGTTATAGTCATTACCTAAACACTGACCAACTGCATGCTTCACTGAAAAGAGAGCAAAATAAGTCCTGTGTCAGATTTAGTGCAGCACGGTGTGGGGAATCTTGAATACAAGTAATTGTGGCAATGTGTTTTCTGTTCTTGCTCATCAGATGTCAAGAAAAATAAATATTGTGACACATTGTGTATCATTAAAAAAAACCTCCTGAAATATTGTAAAATTACATTTTGCCATATCTAAATCACAGTTACTTTTATAGATGAGGTCCATCTTTGCATACATCCCACTGGACGTCTGGAAGTGACTGTGTCAACCTGACAAGAATGGACAAGTTTCCCTTTTGAGCTTTGGGCCTGTGTTCATGAAGTGTCTCAAAGCAGGAGTGCTGATCTGGGACCTGTTCTTGTTAGTAAGATCATAGTGAATATTAAGAGGTCTCTGATATTAGATCAGCACTCCTACACTGAAAAGCTTCAAGGATACAGAAGCTGGTTCCTCTTTTAGGATGGTTTACCTGCATATTGTGTTCAAGGCTTGCGCGTTAGGTGTCTAAACCAAGATTTCTGTAAAGTAACTGAAAATCGTTGAACATGTGAAATTGAAGTGAATTTTGGGATAAACATATTAATCACCATAGATTTGCCACAACATTTAAGTCGGGAAGAATAGATTATTGAGGTAAGCTAACTTTGAGATGGGAGGAACCTTTGGATTCAAGCATGAAACACATTATTTGGATTTCTGCGATTATGCTGAACACTGTAGTAGAACCTATTGCAGTCATGTTAATCATGTAAATCTAGTAAATTTTTTTAAACACGAGAATAATAATGACTTTATATCAGATCTAGAAACCCCAAAACGTCAATCAAGGAACAGATTTAATGGATGTAGTACAGGAGATTCACCAAGTGAGGCTGACGCTTTGCAGGACATCATTTGGGATCCTGCTTCACCAACTCCAGTATGGAATGGTAAGTGTATTGCATATTAACACCGTTACTCCACCTGGGTGCTTATTTTTAAATATTCACATTTTTTTTCACGCCAAAAGACATGTATAATGGTATGGTTAACGCACATCTCCATAGGAAAAGGAGCTGGGGAAGGTGTGCGAGTCGTGGAGATATCTGATATTGTCAACAGGATTGCACCAAAGGTAAGTATTGACTTTGTGATAATACCTGCTATTCATAGTATCTGCAGCATTGATGTAAGACTGTATCGTTTGATGTTAAAGGATGAAAAGCCTGTGGACAAAGATTTGGTGCTTCAGTGGATTGGAGACAGTGCCATCCCTTGCACTCCAGAGATCCAGCAGCCACGAGTTCGGAGGATCTCAGCACGGTCAGTATATGGTCATCATTTTCATAAGTTCCCCTAACCTATATTCACACTCATATCTTCACTTACTTATCATATTGGTGTACTTTATAGGTTTACAGTTACTGACTGCAGCTCCTCTATTGCTGTACTGTTTATCAAACCCCTTTACCCTGTCTGTAGATTTATTGTCATTGTCAGTAGACAACGATATTGCATTCAATCTCCGAATGGTACTATTTATATGTTAGAAGAAAATATATAAAATGAAGTAGGAAGTATGAATAAACTTGCTCTCTCTTTCTTTTATCCACACCTACAAATATTCACATTCCCCCAGTGCTTAATAATAAAGTTATTGCACCAAAAGACCAGTACTGACCATATGTTTTTGTGTGATGGACCAAGCTCAGCACAGTAATGACACCAACATGTTATACTGCTACGATTTTATCAGACACCAAACATGTGCACTAGTCTTGGTTTGAAAAAGGAAATATTTATTAAAAGCTTTACATTGTCGTTGTGGTGTCTATGGTGGTCCCCCTATGGCTAATCTGGTCAGCTGAACTCCAAACTATCTAGGTTATCATTAATTACTGTTTAGCTACTGCAGTGATGGTCTCCCTATGTAACACCATCTTATTTATCATCTTAATATAACACCTTAAGACTTAATTTTATAGAAGTGATATTAGCAATCTTAAGCTAGTGGAACAGCATCTGTCGTGCCAGGTCGGTGGGGCTCTGTTTTTAGTGGGTAAAATGTGATGTGTTGTGGGGCACTGGACAGTAGGCTATGTCCACCCCTCATTGTTGGGATTTTTAGATATCATGGCTGATGATACTCTTACCAGCACCCACGATACTGGCTTACATACCACTACCATTGCTTTGTCTTTACTGGGCTGAGAATGATCCGCCACCCATATAATGGTGTTTGTGTTCCTGTGGTGTTGCCTTTTAATTGATTGACAGGGTAAACCAATAAAATATACAGTACAATCCCAATTCCAATGAAGTTGGGACGTTGTGTAAAACATAAATAAAAACAGAATACGATGATTTGAATATAGGTTGAAAAGGATTTGCAATTGAATACACCTCAAAGACAAGATATTTAATGTTCAAACGGATAAACTTTATTGTTTTTGCAAATATTCACTCATTTTGAATTTGATGCCTGCAGCACGTTCCAAAGAAGTTGGGACAGGTGCATGTTTACCACTGTGTTACATCACCTTTCCATTTAACGACACTCAATAAGCGTTTGGGAACTGAGGACACTAATTGTTGAAGCTTTGTAGGTGGAATTCTTTCTCATTCTTGCTTGATGTACAACTTCAGTTGCTCAACAGTCCGGGGTCTCCATTGTCGTATTTTGCGCTTCATAATGCACCACACATTTTTAATGGGAGGCAGGTCCTTGAAAAAGACGTTACTTGGATGGCAGCATATGTTGCTCCTAAACCTGTACCTTTCAGTATTAATGGTGCCTTCACAGATGCATCAGTTACCCATGCCGTTGGCACTATCACACCCCCACACCTTCAGAGATGCTGGCTTTTGAACTTTGCGCTGATAACAGTCCAGACAGTCCTTTTCCTCTTTGGCCCGGAGGACACGACGTCCATGATTTCCAAAAACAATATGAAATGTAGACTCGTCAGACCACAGGACACTTTTCCACTTTCCGTCAGTCCATCTCGAATGAGCTCGGGCCCAAAGAAGCCGGCGGCATTTCTGGGTGTTGTTGATATATGGCTTTCACTTTGGCAGAGTTTTAACTTGCACTTGTAGATGGAGCAACGAACTGTGTTCACTGACAATTGTTTTCTGAAGTGTTCCTGAGCCCATGTGGTAATATCCGTTACAGAATGATGTCGGTTTTTCATGCAGTGCGAAGGTCACGGGCATTCAATGTTGGTTTTCTGCCTTGCCGCTTATTTGCAGAGATTTCTCCAGATTCTCTGAATCTTTTGATGATATTATGGACTGTAGATGATGAAATCCCTAAATTCCTTGCAATTACACATTGAGAAATGTTGTTCTTAAACTGTTGGACTATTTGCTCACGCAGTTGTTTACAAAGTGGTGAAACTCACCCCATCCTTGCTTGGGAAAGCCTGAGCCTTTCAGGGATCCTCCCTTTATACCCAATCATGACACTCACCTGTTTCCAATTAACCTGTTCACCTGTGGAATGTTCCAAACAGGTGTTTTTTTTTTAGCATTTCTCAACTTTCCCAGTCTTTTGTTGCCCCTGTCCCAACTTCTTTGGAACGTGTTGCAGGCATCAAATTTAAAATGAGTGAATATTTGCAAGAAACAAAGTTTATCCATTTGAACATTAAATATCTTGTCTTTGTAGTGTATTCAGTTGAATATAGGTTGAAAAGGATTTGCAAATCATTGTATTCTGTTTTTATTTATGTTTTACACAATGTCGCAACTTCACTGGAATTTAGGGTTGTACATCAGTATATTCAGTAACTATAAAGTATGTCTATATTCTTAAATATATGTCTGAAATATGTCTATATGGTAGGTATTACTCATAAAATGCCTAGTGAGTGTAGGTAAAAGGTAGATGTACCCACTGAACTGGGAATTCACTTAAATATAATTTTTCTTCTACACTTATTCCTCCCTTAAGCCGGCAAAGCAACAACGTTGAGGATCTCATGAAACTTGCTAAACAGTTTGACATCAACATGACTCGTCAAGATGAAGAGAGGCAACTAGAGAACAAAGGAAGAAACACAGAAGGATCTAACAAGCTCGACAGATCTATTGCCAGCCATTCAGTGTTAGATGGCATTGAACCTTCAGGTGCAAAGCATTTTCCTGTTCCAGCCAAGCCTGAAGTATTGAGCCATGAAGAGGAGCTGCATGCTCTTTTTGACGGGCCCACCCAGTACCTGAGTGGGAGACTAAGTCCTCCATCAGTGAACGGTTCACAGGAGAGCAGGACTGAATCAGCAGCCCTGGATGCAAAAAAACCAGACACTGCAGGTAGCAAGAACTTCCCTGAGGATGCTGCTCAAGTACCAAAATCAGTCTTTGATGATGACTGGGACAATGACGATTTGCTCAATGACTCCTTTGTGCTAGAGATGACTCAGAACCCAGATCTTTCATGCTCATGTCCAAAGAAAACAGGGTCTGTTATGTCCAGCAAATGTGAACCAACGAATGTAGCCAGTTCATCTGGATCTGGCAGTAGAGCCAGTTTCTCTCCACTGCTTCTGAGCAGTAATAGCAATCGCTACACTAGGACCTTATCAAAAGCTCCATATACCAACCCGAGCACTTTTAGACCACAACCAGTTGCTCCTGTTAATACTGGAATTGCTCAACAGCTGCCTAAAACTAGCCCTGATCCGGCCAAAATGGAGAGGTCTGAAAACAATCAGGCAGAGGCACAAATATTCCCCTGTAAGAGGGGGCCTGTAAGTGACTTTGATAGAACAAAGAGGGAGATTAAAGGCATCGTGGGAGCCAAAAAGTCTGACAGTTTGACTGGTACTTCAGGGAAGGACTTTAAGACGCTGGACTGGGGTGTATGGGGTGATGGAGATGACGATCTGCTGTATCAAGCCTGCGATGACGTGGAGCGAATCTCAGCCAGTCAAGAGGAGCAAAAGCAGAACAGCTGTGCTGATTTCCAGTCTAACAAACCCACAAAAGCACCTTCATCGAAAGACACTACTTGTTTTTCAAATAACTTTGTTAACGATAATACTCAACCAGGACAACCCAGAGAGCCCAGTCAAGTCACACGCATATTTGGGCGCTCGCATTCAATACCAGGTGCTTCAAGCACATTTGGAAATAAACAGAACTTGCATGAAATTTCACGAACAAGTCACAATCCTCAGCTTAATAGGCAGTACCGATTCAAACAGGTGAAGAATGCCTCTGCAGCTGCGCTTAACCCCCAGTGGACTATCCATGAAGTCAGCACGCACAGCCAATCTGCAGAAAGTACCTTCCATCATTCCACATTCAAGAGACATCAGTCTGACCCTGTGCCTCTGGGCAACAAAGGTAAGCATTGTACTGTGTTGGCGCTAAAATTTCATTAGAGATCACCCCTACTGTGGATTACTGTAATAAGGAAGTTTGCATAACCCATTAGCCATTTCTCATCCTGAGTCTTACTCACTCGAGTGGCTGGGTGTTCATGCATGGGGAGTTTGCTGTACAGCTATTTGTGGTTATTAGGTTTTCTGTTTAATTGTAAACTAGCAAACAGTTAATTGTTTAATCAAATGCTTGTCAGAGACAGACTTTGTGTCCAGTGTTTTGTGAAGTTTGACATGTTTTAAAATGTTATTGTTTTCTCCTGACTACATGAAAACAATTTATTAGTAAGAGTCTCTCTGGGGTGGAAATTTTGGAAAACTGTTTTCATTGTCTGTGAAGCACTTTGAGCTGCCATCGGCGTGAATACAATTATTATTATTATTGTTTCAGTGTCTGACATCATGCTGTTAATTTAATGAACATGCTGAAATATGGATAATGTATAGTGGATGCCTGGGCTGTATCTGGGTGCTCAGCAATTTGGGCGTGAAAACGTTTATTTAGTTTTATTCAGTTTTTCTTCTTTACGCCACAGCGCAGAGGATTCAGAATCTCTTGTGCTAGGAGTATGTGTAGGTTTTGCCTTGAGTTTAGGTTTAGGGATAGGTTTAATAAAATTTCTCATACTGAACTGAAATTAAATTAATTAAATAAGATATTGTCATAATGTGCTGAAATACAGTTAGCTTGTTATTCTGTTGGATGCAGTTACTCTGTGCTAGTCATTATTGTTTTCAGTCTCTGTAATTTATCTCATTGTCTTAATGATGCATGCAGTTGTTCAGCATAGTAGTACTGAAGTACTGACAGTGCCCATGGTATGCTCAATACTGTTATTCATCATACGTATATCTTGGTCAATAGCATCTCATCATATTGCCCAACCATACCTGACATTATTGTTTTGTGTCTGCAGTGTTTGTTGCAGCCCAACCTGTTGTGAAGTGCACTGCTGCTGAGATTGAGAGGAAGAAGCAGGAAGCCATAGCAAGGAGAAGATTCCGACTGCAAACTAACCAAAATCCTGGAGCTCCTACATAGACCACCACAGAGGAATCCAGCTTCTCGTAGTGAGTTGCTTAGGCCCGCTGAAGTGTAGTAGACCAGTTTAGGTCATTGATTCTGTCTAACAGAGTTTTGCCTGATGACACAGATCACTTCTTTTTTTTAACACTTGACTAAGTCTCTACACCTGTTGTAATTAGTCAAAACACTAATGAGACTAAAGAAACAAATCATATTGCAAAACTTATTTTCTCTCTCTCCAGTCCAGATATTTCGGAGGAATAATGAAGCAAAAGTGCTAATTGTGAATCAAGTGGTTTTCAAGTGGAATGCACAGTTATATGCAAAAGTTTGGGCACCCCTGTTCAAATGAGTGTAAATAAGTGAAAACATCCTCTACAGAGAACACACTTCTGTACTTTTTCATGCACAATTACTGTTTATTTTCTAAATTAACCTAAAAAAAAACCCTTTCCTATATGTTAAATAGAAATTGTGCAAGAATATGTGCAGAAAAATGGCTAATTGTTCTCTGTAGAGGATGTTAACTTATTTTCACTTAGAAATTTCTAGAAAGTGTTCAGACATTTGCATATGAAGCAGTAAAACTCAGTCTGTGATCTGAATACTGCCTGGGCAAAACTCCAGTCTTTCATTTAGCCTCATTATCAGGATGCATAGATAATGTGATTTGTTAAAATTTTATTTTTCTTCTAAATCAAGGCTGGCTGTATGTTGTACTGGGTCTTAGCTAGTGCAAATGAGAGGTTCTTTCTGAGATACAGGCAGATTGGGTGCAGTTTGCATGCTGTGAAAGGCAATCACAGAGGAAGCTTCATTATTTAATGAAAAATAAAGTAAAAAGAAGCCCAAGTTTGTGTTATACATGCAGATCAGAGATGAAGTCTTTGGTCTTTGTCTTTTTTCTGTGTCTATAGTTGCGTTTTTGATTTAATGTAACCTGAGGGTTAAAAAGAAAGAGAAAAAAGAAAATGACTGTAAAAAATCATTTTCAGTCTTTTACAGATGACTGTTCCCCTCTATTAAACTTCTCAGAAACATTTTTAGCAGTGTGCCCTTGTCGTTATTCCTAATAATGTAATGATGTGAAAACGTCCAGAATAATCCAAAATTGAATGTTGTTATATGTCAAACGATGACACTGCCAGTTTATGTGTAATGCTCTTAAAACATAATTTGTGAAAATTAAGCCTTTTTTTCACTTTTAATGAGAAAACTCTCCCAGGATCCTGCACACCTGGTGCATTATACATGCCACAATGTTAGTCATTGTTTGCCCAGGGGGAATGTCTGTATATCAGATCTAGCCCTCACCATTCTCAGGTGTAAGGCACACAGGTGTGTATGTGTATGTGGGTTTGCGTTCCCTGAGTCAAGATATCCTCGCGCAGTGCTCTCCTCCTCCTCCTGCTCAATTACTGTAAATCAAATGGCACAGTAATTTGGCATGAGGATGAAGGCTTTTTTATTACTGTGATCATGGTTATGATGATGACTACAATTTATTCCAAGCAGATGATGAAAACGCTGCACCCAACAGGTGTTGAGTTGCCACAATATAGATGTTGGTGAAGGATTTTCAGTAATGTGGCGTTATCAAGCTGCTGGTGGACAGTGTAATGGGTGCTTAAGATTTTTTTCTTTCTTTTTTTCTCCTCCTAAAAACTAGGGAGCAATTACTGATTATTGAGATGGACCCATGCCATACAAAGTCAGCTTTGTAGAGCAGGAGTGATCATCTGCAGCGGCGGCGTACCCTGGTATCAAGCTGTAGCAATTATGGCAAATTACCACACGCTGGTGCCAGAGCTCATTTACGTTTCTTCGTTCTTGTTGGTGTATTTCAGACGCAAGAGAGCGGCCTAATCAACATGGTGTTGGAGAAGAGAAGCTCATTTGAAACATGCTATCTGTTAGGAGGCTTGAGTGTTCGGTCACAAAATAGAGTGGAACTTGCTTAAATATAAACATCAGGATGTGTAGAAAACTCCACATATAAGTTTGCACTTTTCTGGAAGTGAGAAATGAGCACAACTTTTCAAAAGGAATCATTCTGAAAATTGTTGAAAGGAACGTGCACAAAGTATGTTTAACTTACACATTTTTTCCACCGGTTAATATTAAGTGTAATTGTGCACTTAAGCCCAAAAATCCTATCAATGAATTTAATATGTTGAGAAACATACAATTGCAGGCATATAAAAATCTCTAAGCTTTTTCATTTTTTCAAACAACTTGGAAAACACTATCTGCCATTTACATTGTGTACATTTCGTGAAAAATGGACCAATGGAAATAGTCCAGAATATACTTTGTGTACAAATGTATGTGAACACCACTGTTAATTATGGAGTTCAGGTGTTTCAGCCACATCCATTGCTAACAGATCTATAAAATCAAGCACATAGCCATGCAACCTCTACAGACAAACAGTGGCAGTAGAATGGGTAGTACTGAAGAGCTCAGAGGCACTGTCATAGGATGCCACCCTTGTCACATGTCAGTTTGTGAAATTTCTGCCCTGCTAGATCTGCCCTAGACAACTGTAAGAACTATTATTGCATCTCGGAACAGCATCTCACGCACAAAGCGGTAGACCACTCAAACTCACTGAGCGAGGCCTTCAAGTGCTGGAGTGCATAATGTGCAAAAATCGGCTATCGTCTGCTGTATCAGTCTTTACAGAGTTCCAAATTGCCTGTGGAAGAAACATCAGCACAATAACTGTGTTGGGAGCTTCATGAAATTGGTTTCCATTGCCAAGCAGTTAACACAGGCCTAAGATTACTATGGGCAATGCCAAGCATTGGCTGGAGTGGTGTAAAGTATGCCACCACTCTGGAGCAGTGGAAACGTGTTCTCGAGTGATGAATCTAGCTGTCTGATGGACTATTCCTGCCAGAATGCATAATGATAATGATCTGGGGCTGTTTTCCAGGGTTTGGGCCTCTTGGTTCCAGTGAAGGGTGATGTTCATACTAGTGCATGCAAAGACATTTTACACATTTATATTTATTTTTCAGTGTTTGGAATCTAAATATTATAATAAGTTGTTCAATATTTAGTCTGTCAACTTTTTAGAAATTCTTTTCTAGAGACTTGCTTTCAATTTTTCCAAAAATCTGCAAGGATGTTTTTCCACACCTCCAAATTTTGGTCTTAGACGTTTGTAGCATTTTCTATTCAATACAATAGTAATCCTAAATGCATTCAGTGCAGTGTTGAAGCGGTGTCTGGCAGTGCCAATCGTAAAGTTTGGTGGAGGCGGGATTAACGGACTGGTGTCAGATTTTTCAAGGTTTTGTGCCCTTGGTTCTGGTGAAGGGTAATGTTAATACTTGCACAATACTTGCAACAGTTTGAGGAAGGCCTTGTCCTGTTCTATCATGACTACCCCATCAGTTCCTGACTACACGAATTCTGACTGAATGAGCACAAACTGCAGGCACACTTCAAAATCTATGGAAAGAGTTGAGGCTTTTATAGCCACATCTCCATATTATTGCCCATGGTTTTAAAACAGGATGTCCAGCAAACTTGGTCGGGTGTCCACATACTTTTGACCATATAGTACATTTAGGAATATAATCTCAGTATATTAAGTATATCTTACATTAAAGTAACATTTGCTTTTTTTTTCTTCTGTAAATTTACTATTTTGGAGAGACCAGGTTTCCTTATGGCAACAATGATATGCACACAGTCACGCAGACTTTCTCTCCAACTCATCAGATGAGTGCTTCTATGGTATTGGACACAGCTGTCTGAGATAACATTTCACAAACAGATCACAGCAATAGCTTTCCCATGCAATAAGCCGTGCTGGAAGAGGTTTGTTTCCACAGCATTGCCACTGCAGGTTAGTGGCCCAAAAGCATGACTAATACAGAAAACAGTCAGGTGAGGGGGCAGAGGGGGCTGTAGTTGTCATCAAGCTAAATGAACTGTGAATATTTTCACAGTGTGTGTCATTAGCAGCTTAGATTTGTTTCAACAAGGCTTACCTGAGGGCTCTATTCATAGGCCCCCAGGTATGAATGGGCTAATGCACACTCTGAACCCTCAAAAAAAAGGCCTCTCCACACTGCTCACTGTGTGCGTGTTTGCAGTGGAATGTTTTAAGGAAGTATGCTCATGAATGCCATTTACTGCTGTAGATTAGTTTGTGTACACATGAACAAAGCTGAATTGTTTTGAAAAAGCCACTTTTTCTCTGCTAGCGCTATTCTACCATTGACATCTACTAGGTTTCTAGCTTTTTTGTTCTTAGACGGTATTGTGCAAATATCAGAGCCCAACATTTATTTATACTTCCAGACAAAACAGCCATTATGTTCAAGTTATTTCTTTTTCAGCATCTGGAAAAAAAAACATGTATCTATGTATCTAGATAATATGTGTCAACTTTTACTACTTGTCTTCTTTTTAAAAGGCTTGCTTTCAATTTTTCAAAAAATCTGCAGGGATATTTTTCCACACCTCCAAAGTTCAGTCTTAGAAGTTGGTTGCACTTTCTGTTTCATACAATTCAAGTCATCCCTAACACATTTGATGCAATGTTGGGATGTGGACAGTTCATAGTTCTGATAAAGGCATGGCTTCTTTAGTGAAAGGATGGACAGCTGTGGATTTTTCAGAATTTTAAACTTTAATTACTGTTTATCTGATAGAGGCAGTTCTGGTGGTCTGCCAGGTCTTTATTAGGAATCTTTTAATCACTCCGGTTTTGGAAACTGCTATATGTTTTGCTTATTTTCCTTTCACTTTCCCTTTAATGGCTGTTTTAACTGGAAATTTCATAAATAGTCTCTGGGTGGTCTCTAACATTTGCACAGCATTGTATTATATTTATCTTTTCAAAACTATGCAAGCATTTTTGAAAAACAAACTGTACCACGCTCAGCATACTTTTCAGGTTCACCCAGCATTTGGCACGTAGCATTGATTCTCTTGACTGTAACCTTCATAGCTTATGTTTTGCTGCTTTTGCCATTTTTTTCCATATCTGATCTCATCTAGATGTTCCCTCATTCAAGTCTATTAGGCTTGCTGATAAGAACCCACAGACTAAACTGTTTTTTTCCCCTTCAAACTACGCTCTCAATATGATGAACTTTCTCCAGCAAATAACCCTCTAGCTGCATTCCTTAAGTCTACATCTGCCAACACCTTCTTGCTACACTGGTTTTGCCTTTTTTCCCCCTTTGCATCACATAATACGGTGGTGGGGGCTGAAATGGTGTGTTGACAGCTTTAGGCTGAGGTCATTTTTTGGTACCCTTTGCAGTTAGGTGCCAAAACGGTCCCCTTTGGAGCGCTGCCACTAGTGGGCTTTGGACTCATTGTATATATGTATCATAAAGGAATTGTTGACGCAGTGTAAACTATGAGGATTGATCATATTGCCTCTAAATGAACATTACTGACATGCTTCTTCAAAGCACGGGCCGAACGGAGCACATTTGGTTTTGATTGTGTGATGATGATGCTAAAAACCAGGCCATGTGTGCGAAGTAAGGCTGGCTCATGTTGAGTAGTAGCTCACTTCATTATGTGTTGCAAGACTGCATAAAGCGGCTCACGATTGGAATCCCAGCTGTGTGTGCTTGAGGTGCTCACACATATGGACAAGACACACTTGTGCCCGGTGTGGAAAATGCAGTAAAGTGCAGGCCCTTGCACTGAGGTCAGGGACTCCCCAGTTCACAGAGTATCTCCCTACACTTCCTAATTCTCCTCATGGAGATATTACAGGACCTAGAGAGTCATCAGCATTAGCTGATTTCAGTGGAATTTGATTTGTGACACATGCACCCCCCCCCCCCCCCAGAAGTATATCACAGATGCTGCCATCTTTGCACCATTGGGATTTCTTTCATCACCATAATCTGAGCTGATGACCTCAACTGGCCATTGTTTATTCAATATATGCCAAAACTACAAGGGCAGAAAAAAGGCACTAAATACTTGAACGATTCAAAAATAATTTAACATGAAAACAAATGGCTTTATATAAAACAATAGACTACATACACAGATACTGTTAAATGTACACTCACTGGCCACTTTATTAGGTTTTCAGTTGCTTGTTAACACAAATAGCTAATCAGCCAATCACACGGCCGCAACTCAATGCATTTAGGCATGTAGAGGTGGTCAAGACAACTTGCTGAAGTGCAAACCGAGCATCAGAACGGGGAAGAAAGGTGATTTAAGTGACTTTGAACGTGGCGTGGTTGTTGGTGCCAGACGGGCTGGTCTGAGTATTTCAGAAACTGCTGATCTACTGGGATTTTCACACACAACCATCTCTAGGGTTTACAGAGAACGGTCCAAAAAAGAGAAAATATCCAGTGAGCGGCAGCTGTGTGGACGAAAATGCCTTGTTGATGTGAGAGGGCAGAGGAGAATGGGCAGACTGGTTCCAGATGATAGAAAGGCAACAGTAACTCAAATAACCAACCAAAATCTCTGAGGAATGTTTCCAGCACCTTGTTGAAAGTATGCCATGAAGAATGAAGGCAGTTCTGAAGGCAAAAGGGGGTCCAATCTTTATACTAGCAAGGTGTACCTAACAAAGTGGCTGGTGAGTGTATATGTTTCCAGGGTATGGTAGGGTTTTTAAAAGTGCCCATTCACTTAAATTAGACACCTGACAACTTTTTTTTGGCATAGATTGTTGTTGGGGAAGGGGAGGGAGCACACATTACGTTGCAGTGCATGCTGGGAAATGTAGAGCAGCTTAGGTTGAAATGGACTAATGTTAAAATAATTTTGCGGGCTGAATAGGACTGTGGCAAGGACCTGACTTGGCCCACGTGCCTTGAGTTTGACACATGGGGTCTAGAGCCAGCCCTGCTTGGAAGCATACGTAACAGCTATGAGGTAACCACAAAACATATTTCTGTTTTAATGCCCTTAAAACAAATAGTCACCGGGAGATTTTTTTTGTATAATAAAATGAAAAAAAAGCTATTGTTTGCAAAAGAAAAGTATTTTCACAAGAAGGTAGTTCAAAGGAAAAGTCTATAGAGAGTCATGCTGTTTGGCAAAAGGGAGGATTTGTGCCATTTAACCCTTAAGACTATACAGGCACACTTGATCAGTGGAACCCAACCCTATTGCTCCTCCCTATTGAGACCAGTCAGGTGACGGTCTCCACACACAAACCAGGCTTTCCCCATCCCACCTGGCCAGCGCCACCTCTCGAGGGCTCTTCTGGGTGCCCTGGGTGAGGTCAGCCCTGTCCTTGACCCTACGCCCCCTCTGCGGTGAATGGTGGGATTTGTTACTGTCAGCTCATCTGGCTTCCATTACTCTACTCTGCCTTTTCTTCCTTCCCCCTCTGCGCATACGCGTTCACAAGCAGGACAGACTCTACTGTTTTTGTTTGGTACCGTCATTGTGCTCTGGTTTTTGTCATTTTTTCCTCTGTTTTCCTAACGAAATCCAGCTTTATATTTATATGGCTGGTTGCATGTGGGGTTAGTCTGTTGTGGGATTAATTAATCTATTAATATCCAGGCTTATTAGTCTTAAAATATGATATTTAGTGTAAATTATTCAGCCACTACTGAGAATTTCCCCATTGCGGGACTTAGAAAGCATTATCTTATCTCAAACCAATAACTGAAATGTAGGTCCACATATGGGTCCATTAGAGTTTAGAGTCATCTTTCTAACTGCATCTGGAAGGAAAAGCAAAAATATAAAAAATAGAATTTAGTCTTGTTACAGACTCACAACACTTTTGCTTACACTGCTCAGCTAAACACACTTCTGAATGCAACTGCATATTCTCTCTCTCTCTCTCTCTCTCTCTCTCTCTCTCTTTATCTCTCTTTCTTCCTCTCTCTCACCCGCATCACCCCCCCCCCCCTTCATCCAGTGAGCCAGTAAAAAGTCTGTGACTATGATCAATGTTTATTGCTCTTGGCATTTTGTCAGAAGTTTCCTTACCTGGCTATGGCTAATTAATCCTGTCAGGCAGGAGGAGTGTAGAACAGCTCATATATGGAGATGAGATCAGCAGCGGAGCGAAGAGAGAGAGAGAGAGAGAGAGAGAGAGGAGAGGAGAAGAGAGGAGATGGGCTTGGCTCTCCACTGATGAGACCAGCTCTACCCAGCAGAAAGAAAAAGAGAGAGAGGAGAGAGATGAGAAAAATACGTTCCAACCTGGATCACGGCCTTACAGGCAAATTGGGAGTCCCCAGTCAAATTACACAAGCTGTTGGCACATGCAAATAACGCAGCAACAAACAAACAAAGGGGCTCGGAGATGCAAATGTGCGCGCACTCAATTAGAAACTTTTCCTTTCAAAATCACTTGATGTTTGTCGAGCCCTCCTGAGAGCCGCTCTCAGAAGGGGAGGATCATTTGTAGAGGAGGGTTTGAGAGCTATAGGACGTTTATGCTTATAGCGTTTTAAATGTACTTTGCAGGTCATGGTGCAATTCTACACTTGTAAATATGTAAGTGTTTTTTTTTTTTTTGATGCGAGAGAATGGAAAAAGAGTCCGGATGCTGCTGTGCGTTTGTGGCTTATAGTCTTGGCCTTTCAGCACTCTAATGAGGGTTATAAATTACAAGTTTCCAAAGCCAGCTCTCTTGCACCGTGCTCCAGGAGATGGGAGCAACAAAAGAAAAAAAGACCTGGAATTTATTATTCTATAGTGATATAAGCAAGTGCGACTACTTTGAGTTAATGCTAAGAGTGGGGTGTCTGATTTATAACATGTCATTTCCCAACAAGTAGCAAAGGTATAATTCAAGGACAGTAAAACACTTTATGAGGCATTATTAAATTGACGTTTTATTGCCCCATACAGAAACACGTTAGAAGTGAATTTATCCAAATTTGCAAAATGCTCCAAGAGACAGCCAAGGTGGCTATTATTTGCATATCATGCTAACATCATGATGGAACTTGCTAAAGCAACACCAAGTGTAATAGGCCTGCAACTGCACTAGTGTGCTTGGACCCCTTTAATTGCAAATTTATGTTAAATCAGAAATTTTACTCTGATTATTTTCTGTAGCTACAGAAAGTAAATTTATTTACAGATACGATCATGTCAGCTAACAAATACAGCCAGGAGATTTGCAGGCATTTGCAGGTGTGGTAATCATGTACATTTGCACTTACACATGCAAGATTGATAAAAAACTAAGTATAGCTTTTCTCTACATCTTGTGTACATACATTACTGTTACGCTGAAGCTAATGTGTTGTGTTTAACTTAGCCCGTGGCTGTTATGGAAATGACAGGCCCTTTTAATTGACAGCTGTGAAGCATAGCACCTGCAAACAACTTGGGGCTTGTTCATGCGGTCTAGCTGGAGCCTTACTGTGCGATTTAAACAAAGAGTGATCATTGAGGTGGAAGAAAAGAGGAGGTGTGGGGGAGAGAGAGCGCGAGAGTCTGACAGCACATGATTGATGATTGGCCATCACGCCAAGCCTGACACTTACCACTCACCCCGCTGCATCTACAACAAAGTCACCAGTGTGTCGTCTGCCTACTCCCCACCACGACACGTCCAATCAATACGATGCAGCCCAGTGCACCAAATCACACTCCGACACATACTGCTGAGTAGACACAAGGCACGCTAGGCCACATCTTACATGTAGATTAAAAATCCGCCGGTGGTAACCTTAGCAAGGGGGTACATCTGCGTGTGTGCACCCTCCACCACCCTTACACACATGCGAGCAGAAGTAAAGCATGCCTGCCTGTACTGCGAGGGACTAAGATACACAATATACAGTTGTGTGTATACATTTGGGCACCGCTGGCCCAATTACACAATAAAGCACAACCTCTGCAGCACACATGGTTCTTTAGCAAAGCAAAAGTGGTTCCTCTGTGGTATCGCTCAGAGAACACACTGGCATGTTGGAAGTGTATCCTCTAGAAAGTTTTCTCATCTTCTTTTTCCACATTCTTGAAAGGTTCATTTAAGGAACCAAGATTAATTCAAAAAAGTAAAATAAAGCCCCGTTATTTTGAAGAGCGTGATATGAGCAGCCCAAATAATCAGGCTGACTCTCAGTACGGCTCTATTGCACACTGTGCCTTTATTTTGCCTGTTTCCATGTAATTCCTACTGTGTCTGCCCTCTGGAAATATCGAATGAATAAAAAAGACATCCGAGAACGAGTGTTTTCCAACATGCATAACTTCAAAACAGTGATTTATGATTTGACTCATCCCGCAGCCTTTAACAGATAGATTTCTACGGGCCGAAAGAATTTGGCAATGGCATAAAAGAAAATGACCACACTTTTTAAGGACTTGCCAGATACAAGAGTAACTCCGATATTGCTGTTTGTAGCTTTTATTATGGTGTCTTGTGATAAAAGCTGTTCTGTGTGCTGGCTTTCTGCTGGGTGCCAGGCTGGATATGTGTTTTCAATTAGCTCCTGCTTCAGGGAACTGATGGGAATACAATTGAGTAGAGATAGACAAATCTATTCTACAAATGTGCGGATTGCTGTGTGAGTGCGTGTGTGCATGGTACATTAATAGATGAATGCATGTGTTTCACTATATAACTATTACTATAACTAAGATTCTGGCAGACACAATTCATAAAACAATACATGTGCTTGATGTTAAACTATCTTCTGTAGAAAAATCATCCAAAACACAGTCATATGAAAACACCCAGTGTCAAATTACATGTTTTGTTGATTTTCTAAATGAAGGGAACCAAATTAAAAATGTTTCTGCACATTTTAGTGCACGGAATTCTATGTATTTGCTAGGTTTAACATATTTTGTGAAAAATAGGACTTTTTAACATAAAATATGTCAAACTGTATTTCCCCCCATATATTAAATTCAGAACATTAACAGTAACTACATGTGCATAAGTGTGTTCTCTGTAGAGTTTTTACTTAATAAAATATGTAATTTGACCAGCAGCACAGCCGAACTCTAGCATATGACTGTATTTGTACCCCTGAGCCCCCCTGCCTCCGCAAAAGTTCATGAGAGATCCACTATCACCCCACTGAAACATGTATTGACCGCAGAGCTGCAGTCTAAATGATTTAACCCATTCATGCCCAGCAGCTACATTCAGTATAAAATGCAAAAATGCTACTGAACTTGTTCTGACTGGTTTGAAGTGATGAAACTGTGTGTGGTTACACTGTGAATGAACATCTGAAAGTAGCTGTTTTTTAGTATATATCATTGTCATGCTCTCGTTTACAATCTAATTTGGATTTTCTACTGTTTTCAGAAAAAAAATGCACATATGGAACTTTATGCACATATGGGTCAATTAAAAGGACCACAAGAAACTGACCTATATGTGAATGGGACTCTTCTGATTTTCATTCACTGTCCACTAACTAGAGATCACTGTTTATTACCATTAGTGTCATCAGTACAGGATAATAATGAAAAGCTGCTTTACTGTCTATTATATATTAGAGATGTTGGTCAACTTGTGAAAATAGCTTATAGATCAAACTACAAAAGCAATGACCAGTGTTTATTCACTGAAACACAAAAGGCTTTCATTACATAAGAATTGTTTTTGTGTTATTTATTTTTGTATTACTGGGGAACATGTAAATACGTAAATAGGGTACATAATAAACAAAAAGTAAAAAATATGTTAACATTTTTAATTTTATTTACAAATAAAAATGTTAATAAAGCTCAGCGCACTGGGCTCAACTGAACAGAACTCACACTGGTCTCGTATTCACATCATTTGAATTTACATTGTGTGTAAATTTCACGATGAATGGACTAAAACAAATAGCCTGGAATTACATGGAAAAAGTCTCGTTCCATAGACTTACATTAAAAGTACAGTATGTTTTTTCCTTCTCCTATAAAGTTCATATTTTGGAGATATGAGGTTTTGTTCCAACAACAGTGATATATAGAAATATACAGAGACCATAAAGGACCTGTATGTACAGACAGTATAAACAGTGCTATAGACCCTACCCACCCCCCCAAACAACCCACCATCAAAGGACCACTTTTGTATGCTGGAATGTCCCCATTCCGTTCGCTCAATCTGTGTGTAACACGAGCTCTTCATCAAGTTACAATAGTGACATCTAGTGTGTCTCTTCTTATTTCCTTCTTCAGTTGAAGGAGACGTGTGAACCATCCTCCGCTTACAGCCAGAGCAGCGACGTGTGACACTGCGAACAGAGCAGAGCTGCTCCTGCTCTCATCTATGGATGCTAATTGATCCAATTTGTTCTGTTCTACTTAAAACCTCTATAAATTACAGTATATCTATTAGAAGTTGTTTACAGTTTGTTTTGTTTATCCTTTTGTTTGATTGTTGCATCTCACAGAATGAGTTGTAATCTGGCCTGTTTGTTAATTAACTGAAATGACTCTGCAAACAAAGCCATATATTCACATACTGTGAAATGTGGGAATGGGTGTGTGGGTTATGCGGTGAGTGTATGTGTGTGTGTTTAGGGTGGTCTAAAGTGGTGGGCAGTGTGCATAATGGAGCTCCCAAGCAACTGTAAATAATTCATGCAGTAGAGAAGTGGGGAAAGCATGGAGCTGCAGCATTTTCATACATTAATCTCCTGACTAATGGCAGAATGCAGTGGGCTGAGAGAGAGGGAGAGAGAGAGAGAGAGAGAGGGAGAGAGAGAGAGAGAGTGAGAGAGGGGGAGAGAGAGAGAGGGAGAGAGAGAGAGAGAGAGAGAGAGAGAGGGAGAGAGAGAGGGAGAGAGAGGGGGAGAGAGAGAGGGAGAGAGAGAGGGAGAGAGAGAGAGAGAGAGAGGGAGAGAGAGAGAGAGAGAGAGAGAGAGAGAAACACTTTGTGTGTGCTCCTGAGACCTTTGCTGTTGCTAATGGAGCTCCAGTGCTGTGTGTGCAACACTGTATCTAGTTAAAGGGAAATTCTACCAAATTTGCAAAATCTCTGCAGAATTCAATCACTAAATTTCAACAAGCTCATTCAGAGTACTTTGATGTGAAATGGATGACTGTAAAAAAAACTCACTGACTCTGATTTCTTTACAGTGGTGGTGATAGGAACCAGGGGCCACAACTATCCAAAAATATCAATGAACCTACAAACATCTTTCTATGAGTTTTTATGTTAGTTGTTGTCCAAAAAGTCATACATTTTTGAACGATATGATAAATGGGCCAATAGAAATATATTTTTATATTAACTTGCATTAAAAGTTAATAACATTTTCACCTTCTCATGTAATGTTATCATTTTGAAGGTATATATAATTTTTTTACACAGCAACAATATGTAATAATGGTAAAATATTGCTAAATCCAAAAATATTTATTTGGTGACTACTTTGTCTTAAAACTTTCTGAATGTACGTCTCCATTTGACCCCTTAAATAGCCAGGGCCAACCAATGGGCCCAAAGTTTTGTTATGCACTTCTATAGCCTAAGAACTGCTCAACCAGTTTGCATCAAAGTCTCTGTAGTTACTGAATAATAAGTTGGGGTATGTAATAAGCCTGGCATAACAGATTTAAAAATACAGATTTGACAAAAATATTTTCAAACCTATCAGAAAACAATGTCTTAGGCATCAGGCAGTGTATTCGTAACCATTTCATGTATTAACTTTTGTTGGGGGAGCTTTTAGAAGCATTAAGCTCCTCAGACATCTGGTTCCATTTTACATCAAACCACTCTGAATGACTTTGTTTACTTCATAACCATGTAATTATAAACTTTTGAAAAATAGGTGGAGTTGCCCTTTGAAAGCAGTGACTCAGAGTATTGAGGCAGTGCTGATTTTGCTGTTTGCCACTGATGTCTCTGTACAATCACAGTATACGGAAGGAAAACAAAACCTAGGCCAAGATGAACCCATACACAGTTGAATCTATATCTAAAAAGAGAAAAGCTCTTAGCTGGATATGAAGCTAAATGCTTAGCGCAGTGATTCGGGCAGACAGTAATCTAATTGCATGTATGCTTTGTACATAAAGGTGAAACAGCATTAGCAGGGGATTGGAGTGGCATAAATATTGCATCAGGCCTTTGTTATTTGTGGGCAGCCGTATTTCTTAATGGTGCACTTTACCAGGCAGTTATTTCATCCTTCCATTAAAACAAGAAGTCATTTACCTGAGGTGATGAAGCCCCACGCTAGGGAAACACAAAGTACCCACTCTCATTCTGTGTGTGTGTGTGTGTGTGTGTGTGTGTGTGTGTGTGTGTGTGTGTGTGTGTGTGCGTGGTGTGTGTGTGTGGTGTCCTTGACATATATATGAGTGAAAAATGTCCCACTGACAGGTTTAACCAGAGCTCAGAAACAGAATAGGAAACAAATCAGTTCACTCTCAGCAGAACCCACACCAGCATAGCATCCCTGAACCAGTTAGAGCCTATTATAATTCAGCTGCAGGTATGGAAAGCTGTTAGTCGTGGCAGTTGTTTGTACTGAGAAGGACTGGTCTACACATTCATAGACTATGGAAATTTACTGTTTATGAATCAGTAAGTTCCTTTAAAATATATTCCACAATCATTTACCACAATTTGTTATGATGGCAAACAGGCCTCATTATCTGTCTAATGCAGAAAACGTTTGCAATGTTTGGTTGTGCCAAGGCCAACAAGTCAAAACAACATACAGATAAAAAAGTAGGTAGACTTTAAATGGAGTCAAAGATCAGCCTTGATTAATGTCATTTACAGTAAAAATAACCAACTACACCTAATTCAATTTTTTAGTGTCAGGAAAAAAATGCAAAGTAAAAACAAATAAATCAAAATATTTTTTTTAGTATTTAGTGTGACCATCCTTTTTTTCATCACAGCTTCCATCCGTGTCAGGACACTCGCTCTCATCCGCTCAAGGACATCTGAAGACACACCTCCAAAGTTCAGTCTTAGAAGTTGGTTGCATTTTCTGCTTCTCCCAATCCGAGTAAAAACTAAAAACTTATTTTATCTGTTTCCTTTTCTCAGTGAGGCTTCTTAACAGCTGCACATCCTTTCAGACCCACAGCGCTGAGTCGTCCCATATGAAAAAAATATATATTCCAAATGTATTTATGAAATATTTTTTGCAATATGAAAAAGGGATTTTTTTCTTAAATATATATTTAAATGCATTTATTTGTGTTTATTTATTATATATATTTTTCAATAATATGTATATTTAACAAAGGTTACAATCCAAACAACACAAAAGTTGTGCAGGGTGGAGAAGTACATGCAGGGCATTGTAGGTAAAATAGTGCTAAATTTTTTTAAAAAACACGTTTTTGGGTTCTATTTTTTTCCTTACAATGCCCTGCATGCACCTCTCCACCCTGCACAGCTTTTGTGTTGCTTGGACTGTAACCTTTGTTAAATCTACATACACTTCAGACACATGGAGGTTCACTGGTCATTTTGGATGCCAGATAAAATGGTGATATTTGTAGTGTAGACATAATGACATCTGGTTCTTAGTACTACAATGGTGAACACATTTCTCTAAAAAAGGCACATTTCTCACCAAACCACTCTGAATGATTTTGTTTACATCTAAACAGTTGAATGATTAAG
The DNA here is from genome assembly GCF_015220715.1 of Pygocentrus nattereri. Taxonomy (NCBI): domain Eukaryota; kingdom Metazoa; phylum Chordata; class Actinopteri; order Characiformes; family Serrasalmidae; genus Pygocentrus; species Pygocentrus nattereri. The sequence continues at coordinate 27,120,514 of NC_051215.1, read as the reverse complement.
TAATTTTGCTCAATTGATGGAGTTCCCTTTTAACTGGTAACAGAGATTTCACATTAATGTTTCCTTCTGCTGAAACACATCAGGATGATTTCATTTAATGGTTCTGGGTTTTTTTTCCAGCATCCTATTTTCATGCCCATTAACTGGCCTGATTTGACCCAAATGTTTTGTCAATGTCATTAATAATGTCTGACCTGACAGCAGAGTTTGTCGCTTGAAACATGAGAGATGCAAAATAACTGCCCAACAAAACCTCCGAATGCCCAGCCTGCAGATGGACCTCTGTAGAGGACCATGAGTGAAATCCCCCAGAAGCCCTTGGCGCCCAGTGACCCGACATGTGTGCGCATGAGCAGGAGTGTGGGGGCGCTGAAGGAACGGCCAGGATGTTTCTGCTTTGAGGAAATCCTCTCAATACTTTTGACCTAAGTCAGAGAGTCAACAGGACTTACTCCGAAAGCGCCGAGGTATTAATATCTGAGCATTAATAAATCATGGAGCCAAGCAGCTTTTATCTGAACCCAAACCCGCCTTCAAATGGAGCCTCTAAGCCCGGAGCCGTGGCCTGAAAAGAGAAGTTAAAGAGCTCTGCCTTTAGAGAGAGACAGAGTCAGAACCACAGCAGGCCTTTAATGCTCAAAGGTCAGCCACTGTGCCTCACTTTCCTCATTATTTATAAATTCAGCATGATGAGCGCTATCAAATAAATGGATGGCCGAATTTCTACGACTAGACTTTAAATCGGTTCCCTGGTCTCAGATAGGAGGAAGCGCTTCATCAGAGACGAGGAATGCGTAAATCCGCAGCGAGCGCCGATCGATCTTGCTGGCGAACAATAAACATTTTGTGCGAGATAATTTCCCCCATTATCTGCTGATATAACAGTGATAACTGTTTGTTTAACCTCTGGAAGACCCTCGGTGTTGTTTCAGTGCAGTGCTTAGGGCTGAAACCCAATACCCCGCCACAGTCTGTTTACACCTGGTCGCCCCGGCAACTCCAAAACACAGAAGTCCATGAATGAAATTCCAACATGTCATCAATCATCCATGACAAAGGAAGGATTGTTGTGGTGTGAGGAGCAAAGGGGAACGTGTTTGCAGAGAGATATACGGAAAGAGAGAGAGAGAGAGAGAGAGAGAGAGAGAGAGAGAGAGAGAGAGAGAGAGAGAGAGAGTGAGTGAGAGAGAGAGAAACAGAGAGAGAGAGAGAAAGAGGGAGAGAGAGAAAGAGAGAGAGAGCGAGAGAGAGAGAGTGAGTGAGAGAGAAACAGAGAGAGAGAGAGAAAGAGGGAGAGAGAGAAAGAGAGAGAGAGCGAGAGAGAGAGAGCGAGCGAGAGAGAGAGAGCGAGTGAGAGAGAGAGAGAGAGAGAGAGAGAGAGCGAGTGAGAGAGAGAGAGACAGTGAGAGAGAGAGAGAGCGAGTGAGAGAGAGAGAGAGAGAGAGAGAGCGAGTGAGAGAGAGAGAGAGACCGTGAGAGAGAGAGACAGACAGTGAGAGAGAGAGAGAGAGAGAGAGCGAGTGAGAGAGAGAGAGAGAGAGAGAGAGCGAGTGAGAGAGAGAGAGAGGGAGAGAGAGAGAGAGAGAGAGAGAGCCTGGTGTGTGTTTGTGTATGTAAGTGTGTACCAGCTTGCCTGGTAGCTACTGTTTGCATGGTTATCAGTATCTGCCCACAACCACATTCCGTATCTGGGTGTAGATAACGCGGTGCGTATCAAAGATAACGAAGCTAATGGGTAAGAAGCCAGGCCATTGAAGGCCTCTGGGGAAGGATGCTAGCTCCAGAAGAGCGACAGCAAGCTGACCCCACCGTAGACGTAATCCTCCGTCCATTACACAGAACTGCGGTAAATGGTTCAGTCTAAGTAAAAGCGAAGGGCTGATATCAACCATCTACAGCTCGGGCAACAACACCTCCCATCTAGCCCTCCCTCCTCCCCCACCCCCTCATTTGCATACATTAATGTTAATGAGGTGCTTCGCAGGAAGTGGGCCAGCTGCCATAATAACCTTCAGCAGCTGAAATCCCCAAATTCTGCAGTCTGGTTCGTATTTTCGTGGCCCACGTTGATTCCGCACGGAGAGTTGGGAGGGGGGTTCAAAGGAGGAGCCCGCGGGGAGGGTACCGTTTCAGCATGAAGGAAAACTTCTCTAACTGAAACAGCCACTTCGTGATGAGCCTCATTGGTGCTGAAAGCGAATAACTCGAGCTAGGCCGAGCCAAAGCCACAAAGGCTGCGGGAAAAAAAGGGAAAAAAGGAAAAGGAAAGCAGCTAGGAGGAAAAAAAGTTTTCAACAATTATCCTCCAAAATGGGGGAAGTGCGCAATTGCAGAAGCATTAATTCAATTTGCTGTGACTATCTGCGATCCGGCGCGCTCACTGCTCGCTCTGCGTTTGACGCCATCTGAAGCATGACGATTGCACAACCTTCTAGAGGGAGAAGACAGGAGCTCAAATACTTTTAACTCCATATTTCCTGTCAGTAATGAGCAGTGGGGCTTGCGGCCGGTCTGAACGAGCCGTGTTGATGGACAGGTGCGGCATGGCCGCTTCAGGTGAGAGCACAGACGATGTCTGGTTTCGGCACACCCTTTTGATGTTGCGTACGTTCCGGGCGAGCCGCTTCCTTATCTGTCAGTGTGCTGTCATTCGGGCCGATTTTGGTATGCCCTGACCTGCAGGACCTGCTGAGTACAACCAATACACACGACACAAAACAGAGAGGCAGGACACGTCTGGTCAGCATTCCTTAAGAAAAGTTACAAAACTTACAAAAAGTTTAACTTTTCCTCAAAGAAGATGCTTCCATTTTTGTAGTATAACGTGCTATTACAGGTGAGATTAGCAACTTCCCATAGACTTCCATATGGCACAGAACTGCACCTATAGTTTCTGGTTCAAATGTACAACCACTCTACAAAACCTTTAAACAACATTATGTGCTGGAGTTATAGTGTGAATTATAGGGGCAGTTGTGGGCTGGAGGAGCCTTGTGACCAGCAGGTCAACGGTTCGATCCCCTGAGCCAACAGTATGTGACTGAAGTGCCCTTGAGTAAGGCACCTAACCCCCAAATGGATTGGTTTGCCTGCTGCTCTGGGCAAATGTACTCACTGCCCCCTAGTGTGTGTGTTCACTAGTGTGTATGTGGGTGTTTCACTGCATGCATGGGTTAAATGTAGAGGTCTAACTCCTCTGTGTGTAAACACAGTTGGCTAATGGGTTCTGAATTCATTTATTCGTTCATTCACTATAAATAAATGTTATACTGCAAAAAGCTGCTTTGTGACAACGCCTCCTGTAAAAAGTGCTAAATAAATAAACTTTGACGTGATTTTTATTATATAAAAATCTTCAGTCTGTCATTAAATAAATAAATGTTTACATTAAAAAGGCAGAACTCTTAAAACGCCTAGTTAGTCTGTATTTAGTCTGTTTGTATAGCATGTATGCTAGCTAGCTAACCTAGCTGGAACTTTAGTACGTTTTAAAAGAATGTGATCTATAATTTACTAAAGATTCAGCTCGATTAGTCAAAAACGTCAGCTAAATGATTTGCTGTGCTTTGTTCTGTCCATCAAACTGAAGGTTTTTCTATAATTCTTTGTCACCATCTCTGGCCTAACATTGTTATAACCTATTAGCTTCTTAGCATTCTGGCTGTACTAGCTGCAGTTCCCAGTGTTCTGCCCTAGAGGGTGGAGAGTGGAAAATCAGGCAAATGGCAGTCTAAAAGCAATGTTGCTGTCTGTTTCTATGACCCTTTAAATCTTATGAAATGTAATCGATGCATTTTATTTTACAAACATGCATTTCACAAAATAAATGAAAGCTTTCGTTCTGAAATGCATTAAATGCCACATTTATCAACTTTAACAAAATGCATCACACGTCGAGTGACATTCCTTTAAATCAGTTTCTGTCACAAATAGATACACAGAATGTTGGATTTAGACTAAACTAAAAATCTCAAAAATGGGGAAAAAAAACCTTTAAACATGTTAATTTTGGACTATTTCTTCAAATCGCCTCTACTCGTCTCTCCTAATCTTAAAAATACATTAACATTTCCTTTGTTTATGAAAGCGTAATAAAAGCTTCGTCCTGAATAAAGTAGGGATTTGCAAAGTCACAAGGTTAATATAATTATTTCAATGACAGCAAATGTGTTCTCATAAAATGTTGTCACGCTTCCTGGTTCTCAGTCGGACACTCATACCATCAAGGACTCCACTTCCCAGAAACGTCAGTCACGAGACTCTTCCATCCAATCACAAGCCACCCATCCTCCAGGTTCATTTTTATCTGTGTGTGTCAGTGTTACAATGTATTCTTATAAAATATAGGTATTTAGTAATAAGCCTAATATTGAAACACAGTTTATATGTTATATGTAGAAAACAGGTTTATAATATTCAGTTGACAAATAAGCACATACAGGCTTAGATTGGACAGTGTAGTCAACGCTAATGCAAATACTTTCTAGTTTAGTTTTATTGACGTCTACACTGACTTTCACTGTAGAAATTTTCCTTTTCAAAGTATCAGTATCAATATTGGAATGCTAGCCTTCACATTTCTCAATATCAGACTGAAAAAGAACATTAATAGTTTTGGCTAATACCTAAAATTATGCCCCATACATTCCAAAAGGTACAGTGTTCCTCACACAGATAGAAAGGCCAATTGGCATGATCCATGATAACATACTAACAGTTCTCTATTTGTTCACTGTTAGCAATATTAGCAATTTGGGTGAGGCATTTCTTCAACACTACTATTTTTTTTACTCTGCTGGGTGATCAGATGTCTCCAAAGATGGTGGCCCAGCGGTGGGCTCCATCTCCCTTGCCTGGTTCCCCCTCATTTACCCAAAGCAATATGTTACAACTTCCTTATTCTCTCCAGTGGCCATGGCCCTGACACTAAATCTCTATTACCCGTATTCCTCCATATGCTAGCATGAGGACGTTGTGGTGCCTGAGGCTAAAGGCTGCAGCTAAGAAGCGGCAGGGAAAGCGGGCGTGTTCTGAGGCTGGCCAGGAGGGGCTTCCACAGCTACATCTGCTGTGGGATGACGAGGTGTAATCAGAGAACGCTGGGCCCCAGAGCGCAAGCTCAGATATGGATGCTGGCTTTATCGGATCCTAGCTCAGAAAATGAGGGGGATCCATCATGGCCATGGTGTTGACAGTGTGTGTGTGTGTGTGTGTGTGTGTGTGTGTGTGTGTGTGTGTGTGTGTGTGTGTGTGTGTATGTGTGTGTGTGTGCGCGTGGGAGTCAGAGTGTGTGTTATTTTGTCCTTATGGCACATGTGCTGAGATTTGATTCCGTTCGGGACTTATTATCACAAAGGAAATAGTACTGTGTGGGATAGTTCATGATGAAAATCCTGCTGTGTATGAGGTGCAAAATACAAGCAGTCTTGGGGGATCCAGGACCCCCAGTTAAGCCTCCAGACTCCTGAACCATTTCAAAGTATGTGTTAAGTTTGTGATATATTTTTATAAAGGTCTGAAATGTATGGAAATATTAAGAAAATGCACAATTAAAACTATGTGTCTAAAATAGCATACAGTATATTGCACATATATATTAATATGATCAAACATGTTCACGTCGTCACTGTCCAAACAAAAAGATGTATCACCACAATAATACGTTTATAGTAGCAAACAAAAACCCTCTTTACTTTTAATGTATATTCATGTAAAGAGGCCTTACCACTGTGTTCAAATGATGCAGAAAAATAAAAAATGAAAAGAAATCTCAGTTAAAAAATAGTCTAACATATATATATTTTTGGATAGCGGCAAAGTACTTTTCTTCTATATGGGTTGATAATCTCAAAATCAAATGTTTTTTGTGGGCATGGAACCACAGGGGCAAGCAGACCCACTGCTTTTCAAAGTACTGGAGCATTTCCACACCAACCTTTGATTAAGTTCAGGGCACTAACATTGGGAAAACATCTCCACTCTCCCTAAACTGCACAGACTGCTGACCTACAGATACGAACAGAAAAAGTGTCAAACTCAGCAGCAGAACCAATCAAAATCTCCATTTCAGATTACGGCCTCAGATTTGCCCAACAACAAAACCTTCATGAATTTGTGTTCAGTAAGAGGGGCTGCAGTTCAATGACCCAGTATGTTAATTTTAATAAACAAATGCATTTGGTCTTGGCCTGCGATGGACTGGCGACTTGTCCAGGGTGTATCCTGCCTTCCGCCCGAAGACTGCTGGGATAGGCTCCGGCACCCCCCCCCCCCAGAAGCGGCTTAGAAAATGGATGGATTTGGTCTTGGTTTTCAGCTACTTTAATATTTCTTTCTACCACACCAAGCTAGTATTTGATGTTCTTCAGAGATGATTAATAAAGTTTGCTATTTGAGTGGAGCCTCAGACATTATAAAGCAGGACAGTCATGAAAGACCAAGGACCTCTCTCTCTGAATGAGGAGAGACTTAAAAATTTGAAAATGAAAGCCAAATTAACATTTCAAAATCATATTTGCACTCACTGGTAAAATCTGGCAAAAATCGCACAAAATCCCCCAAAAATTTATTTGTTACGGCTACTGCATATGCAAGTATCTCCACAATTAGGAAGGGGTGTTGTGACTTTAGTGACAATGTGATATAATGTAAGTTTATGAACTGGTTTACTGGGATATTATGCTAGTGGTGAAAGTTTAAGTTAGTCAATTTTTTATATTTGGAAGTGTGGTGCCATGTTTTTGGGGTCTCTCAAAATAAACAAAAACATGTTATGGTGTCTATAAGGCCTGCTTGGTTTGCAAATATAATAGAAAGACAAATAAGAATAAAAAATAAATCATTGCTGCATGATATTAACCCTCACTCTACACAGCAAAAGTGTACTGAACTGCAACACTTTGTCAAAGTTTGGTTGCTGTTGACACTAGCATCAGCAGTACTATCACTGGAGCACCAACAGGGTCCCCTGATTACTGCAGGGTATTTCTCACATGGATCACGTCCAAAAATGATGCTCATTTGCCTTTGTTACTTTTTCATATTTCCTTATTATGAGAAGATGCTTTCTTTGAAATGTGCCATTATGAAATACTTGGGGTGATTGTGTGCTCTGCTCTCCGTAATTGCGCTGGTTAGCAGAGAGATTTCTGGCATTCTTATCTCTGCGGTACAGAACAGCTTGCCAAATCCGGAATGACTGTGCTTTGCTTGAGGCTGCTATGAAAATACAGGTGATGCCACAAGAAAGCCACTTGGTCTGATGCCATTAAGAGGCACATAATGTGCCTGGCTGCAAGTCCGTATGGACAATATTCAATTCACAAAGCCCATTCAGAGTGAATGTAGGAGTGTAATGTAATTGGCCACCTTAAGGAGTGCTGTTTGCACCTGAACCGGCTGTGTTGGAATTATGAACATCCTGCTCCCAAAATCTCATAAAATGCATATGCAACACATGCACACGCACACACACACACACACACACACACACACATGCTACACCATCGAAAAGAGGTTCTTCAAGAGTTCTTTTTAAATGCTGGATATACAGTGTTGTGTAAACATCTCCATTTATTTAATTTGCAGTCAAAATATCCATCCAAATACAAGCTATTCATTTTCAGGTGATATTTCTGAGGAGATTAGACATAAGACTTGACATAAAGAAGATGAATGATGAAGGAAATTAAAAAACATGAGTTTCCAAAATGATTGAAATCCACAGAGAAAATGAGGCTCCTAACAACCACCTGCAAGATTTGATAGACCACCAGAACTGATCCCATCAGATAAATAGCACTTACAGCTTTTATCTTTGAGAGAGAGGAGAAAATCAAGCTGCTTCAGATCTGAAAACATCCACAGGTGTTTCTGTCCATCTTTCCACTGTGAGAAGATGACTCAGCACTATGGGTCTGAAAGGATGTGTAGCTATTCAAGAAACCTCACTCAGTGTGTTTATCAACACATTTACATTCATTCGGGTAATCAGATACTGAGGAAACTCCAGGTCTACATGAATCAAGCAGTAATCAGATTTCCGCTTTGCAACCGTGACATAAAACTCAAACTTCATGCTGCGGCTTTTTCAAACATTGCACCACTTTACTTTAAAATATAAACACGCACCATCTAGAAGATGAAGAATATTTAAATCCTTCATTTTGTCAAGCATGTAGTTGGTAATTTCAGCGTCGCTCCAAAAGTGTTTTGCTATTTTGGTACCACTGTCTGTTTTTGCACACGCGCAAACTAAAAAATCTGAAAGAAATCAGAGTAAGAGTTTACCTGCACTGAGAAATCTGATTACTGAACTAAAATCTAGCTCTCTTTAGCAGATTTCTTAATCAGATTTCTAGACATTTTGCCAATCTAAGAAATGAGAGTATGCTGTTTACATGACCTTTTGAATAATCAGATAACTGCAGAAATCTGATTATGATCAGATTATTGAGTGCATGTAAATGGACTCACTGAGAAAAGGAGATGGACACATCAAACAATGGAGCTGCTGGTGTTCTCAGAAAAAAATGGACTGACCACCCCAGAGTCCAGACCTCAACATTCCTGAACATGGGATTTCTGTGAAAAACTAAAAGTGAGTCTCCTGAAAAGAATGAATGCTGTAACAAAGATAAAGCGTGATTCACTGAATACTGAAAAACTTTAAGTTGAATATGTTTTACCTGGTTTCTGATGAAAAATGAATAACTTGTGCTTAATGTCTGTTTTGACTGGAAATTATAATAAATTGGAGGGTGGGCTGTACTACGAATTATGACAAAGAAACATTTGAATAATGAAATATTTTGCTGGTAAATGTGTTTTCTCCATATGTTCTAGATGATTTCTTAACGCCCAAAGGTCTATTATTAATTATTAATTATTATAAATCTATCATTAATTAATAATCTATTCACTGCTATACACTAAGAATAGCTCTGCCGGTTTACATTGAAGTCTGTTTAGTTACTGAATAATAAGCCTTAGCCAGGGTTAAAGAACCTCTTTAAAATGGTTCTGTGAAACACCATTTAACCTTTTTAGTTCAAATCTTCGTGCTAAGAGTACTGCAGCAGTTAAAAGTTTACAATCACTTGTCGTTCTTTTAAATTTGGAATTTTGAAACTTGACTTGGTCTTCTGTTTGACAAGGCATTCCAGTAGAAAACTAACATATAAAAGGTCCTTTGTCATGTTATGCAATATTCTGTAGTGTAGCATTACAATCTTACAAGATTTCCCAATTTTATTTTGTTTTCTTGTTTTCCTTCATCAAAGTTCTCTCACTACAATACCCATCATGCATTGTGCAAATACAGGTTGTTCCAAAATTTAAATAAAAAAATTAAATAGGCTTCATGTTGAACAACACAAGATTTATTCTAAAAAAATATTCTAAAAAACATTCTAAAGAGAAATTCAGAGGGACGTAGGTTTTATAACCAATTTCACAGCTTCACAAATGTCAATATGCGCACCGCCTGTGGCACAACGCACGGCAAGTCGGTAGTCCAGCTTCTGCCAAACATGGGTTTCCAGAGATGCTGTTCTTACAGACTTTCTGGGGCTTCGCACAAATGTTTCTCAAACCTGGTTGAGAATATCTTCCGAAACTGTTGGTTGTCCAGATCCCTTTGCCCTCTTGCACAGACAGCCTTCCTCTTTGAATTTTTTGTGCCATGTCCAAATCTGCTTTCCAGTTGGTGCATTTTTATTGGATTTTCTCCAAAATGCACACTGCACAATCTTGTTTTCTTGAATTTGAGCATATTCTAACACAAAAAATGCCTTTTCATTTCTAGTGAATGTGATTCTTCAACCTGAAAAAAACACATTAAAAATTAAACTTGCTTATTTTCTACACATTTGTTAAAATCTGAGAGAGAATTATTTATGTTAGACTACGAAATGATGTCAACTTTTTTGGGACACCCTGTGCTTGGGAATTAATCTATGATGTCAGATTAGCCACTATAGGCTATAGGCTAATAAATACAATCAAGCCAGCATTAGTGTAAGATTCATCTTGGTCATGGAACAAAATCATAAAGAAAAATACTGCACCACTAATTTCTATTTAACACAAAATGGACACCAGAGACTTTTTTTCACCCTTTCAGCCCCAGAAAACAAGTGTAACACATAGCTTGCTAACTTTAGCTTTTAGTTTGTTTTTCTCACCTGAGGAGTCATGAGAAATAAGATATTTGACTTGCAATCAGTTATGAGAACTATCTGCCTTACTTCTGCATTAAAAAAACACCAAAAGAAGAAAGAAAACATAGAAAAACAAAGAGAAATGCATCATCAGAAGCGGATTTAAGCCAGAAAACCTGACTCTAGAGACTGCAGCTGTGCTTAATGAGGGCAACTAGCATGTTTACGATGGATGCAGTGATGGAAAAATGTGTCATGTTGGCCTGAGTGTTTATCTAAATTTAAAGATTTAAAGATTATAAACTAAACACCGAAGGGGGTTTGATGTTTTATTCAATATGTAAGGTATATTGGAAAGAACACTTGTGTTAAATGACAACTGTTAAATGATTTAGGCTATAATACACTGTATTAGTCTATTTACAAGCATTTTGCTTTGCGATTTAAACACATTCTGGAAGTGAAATTTATTTCAACGTTATTCTTGATTGTATCTCATTTTAGAATCATCTACAGTGCCAATCAATAAACTAAACACATCTAAAATCTCTCAGAATCAGAATCAGATTTTTTGACACACACAAGGAATTTGGTTCCAGCCATTGATGTCTCTCTAGCACTGGATACAATATAAATTCAATGTATGTACTAGTAATGTACACAATATACAAGCAACATACAGATTACAAGGGACAAGCAATATACATGTGTGGTATCACAAACATGAACTCTGTTGTCATGTTCACAGATTTGTACCTCTTAAGTATCTCTAATTATAACACGGGTGAAATTGTATAATACTGTGATCTTATGATCATGTACATGGATCTGCATCAATAGTACTTTTATGACATTGGACTCATTGACTATAAACACTTGAATGGTAGTGAACAAGAAAGAAAGAAAAGTAATTTTATAAAAGCACATGTGTTTACAGCACCCTGTAATCCAGTGTGTTGTAATGGTGTGGTGCAGAGAGGGCAGTGAAGGAGGCCAGTGGTGAGCGTCCTCTCCCGCATGAAAGATGTATGCAATTACAGAGCTGTGGAGCCACATTCAGCCTTCAGCCAGCCTCCAGCCAGCCACATCCATCCAGGGAAACTGGATCATCACAGCTGCACCCACTCACTGACCAGCCTTCGCTGTACCCCAGCCAGACTCTACAGCCTCCTCCAGTCCAGATAGCACAACCTGATCTCCTGCAGTGTGTAGAGGAATTCCACTCTCATAATAGGCTTTGTGGGGTTTTGGATTTTTCATTTACTTCTGCGCCGTAGTTGCTCCTTTTCTCTGCCAAAATAGACAAAATGCACTATTGTTGTCATTATTTTGTTGAGTAGTAACTTATACAGCGGTGGTCAGAATATTATAAACTACATGCCAGACAGAATTACATTTTTTTTCTCCAAATTTTATTTTTCCAGGAAAACATTGCAATGATTTGCACGGGTGCAGAGTCCCTCAAGGAACACAGTGTATTTTTTTAAGTGAAAAGGACATGGCGTATTTGTACTTACTATCTGGTGCTCACTTGATAGTATCAAGTGCACACCATATAGAGTCTGGTGCTCACTTGATAGTATTGGAGCCAAAGACTCTTTCATTTCTGCTGAATTGTTATCTTTTAACTAGTAAAATTCCATTGAGGATATAAAAAATTGTCCTCCTTCATTCTTGCTTTCTGAGTCGTTCTGGCAGAACTGTGGTCCAGCAAAAATCACTGTCTTGGTCTGCTTCCAAGTGAACCTTGATTCAGTTTACTGCTGGTGGGAACGCATGGGTGTCTGTCGACACCAAACGAAGGAATTTTACATCAGAGCATGTTTTCATTTTCTTCTAGCAGCACGTTAGCACTGTACAGTCTGCATAATGTGCCTGTTTTAACATCTGATGCTGGACAGACACGTAAAAATAGCCATAAAATAATAGCAATTCAATGCATTTGATTGTAGCTCATGAATCACACAACATATTTTTGGCCATGCAAATCTGGTTATATTCAGACTATCAAACCAGTCACAAATAAGCAGATATGAAGTAAGGTTTATTATTGTTTCTTTGGTTGTGATACACATGGATGCTTAGCTTATTTCTTTAGTTTCATGCTGCCAGATGTGAAAGTAACAGAGTGCTTGCTTCCCTGCAGAATCTCTGAGCAATAAACAAGCGCCCACATGTGTACTTTGGTGCACGTCGGCCGTTTCAGTGTGAAACCAAGCGAAACAAAGGAAAATAACTCAGTTTAAGGGAATTCAGAAGTTGAGTGTTACTACTCAGTGTAGTTCCTCTGACGTTCTCCTTTTGAGCATTGGTTCCTCTCAGTGTTTCCTTTTCAGACTCTCAGCATGTTCACTCTTTGCTCGTTCTTTGGCGGTGTAGACCTGAACTTCTGTAAAGCTGCTTTGTCACCATGTCTGTGATAAAAAAGCAACACACAAACAGAACAGAAGTAAGTCTGAAGATCTCTCCTATCAGCATATTAAGCATCGCCTAATGTCTCCTTTAGCCTCTTTTCGGCCGAAAGACAATTAAAGTCAAGCTGTAACACTATTAAGACATTTGGACCGGGGCAAGGCAGGGTCAGGGTGCTGTGTTACTGGGCATGGGCTGTGCTTTTAAGACACATGAGCCCCAGGTGAGCAGTGTGTGTCCTGTTCTAATCAAAATGTTCTAACACACGAGTACACTTTGAGCTTGCTCTAAAGAGCAGATAAAATCTACTAATAAAAAGCAGACAGCTGGTGGCCATTGTGGATGGATCAGGTGTGACTGCAGCACGGTTAGTCGTGGTTAATACACTCCATCTACTGAAATGAAGCGCACTGTGTGTTTGTGTGTTTGTTTTTGTGCATTGTCAGTCCAATGTTCAGACTTGATATATTGAATGTCATTTATATGTCTTGAGTTTAACATATTGGATATAATAAGATGTGAAATATAAAAATGAATTGTTCACTGCAGTTAAACACTGCAGAGGTGTGTTCACTTATCTTCACTTAGAAAATCAACAAAACATGTAATTTCACCAGGGGTGCCCTAACTTTTGCATTCAACCGTACATTTTTTATTGCTTCAACTTTTTTCAAGTGAACTGCATCAAGATCTGAATACCTGTTTAAATATGAGTTTTTAAGTAAAATTATTATAACATGATGTTATGTGGCTTTCTCAGTCATTTTAGAATCATATCTAGACATATATATACCCTTCAATATGGTTCTTTATTGGTTCTTTAATAAAAGCAATGATCATATAGAGAACCATGAAAACTCCAAGAACCAATGTGAATACTTTTGTTCAGCTACCTGAAATCAAACTGATTTTACAAAGTTAAAAGCATTTATTCCAAACTGACCACCAGCAAATGTTGACCCATGTCTGACTCCATGTCCTAGGACTGTATAAAAACAAGTGTATGTGTATATGGGTGCAGCTTAGAGGAATGGTGACCGCCAGAGAGCCCTTCATTAGCTGGCTGGCAGCAGCGAGTGATAGAGCTATCAGGGGTGCAGGTGGAAAGATGACTGAAATGGTGAGTCTCCTTTGTCCAGAGACAGGTGTGTAACTGTAGCTAACCGACAGAGTTGCAAATCAGAGCCACTGAAACGCTATCTGGCCACTAATAGTGCTGTATCCTAAGCTATCTCTCTTTCTTTCTCTCTTTTTTTTCTTTTGTTCTCTCTATGTTCCAGGTGTATTCCTTTCCCACCATGATGACAATCTGCAAATGTGCATCATGTATTGTTTATGCTTATATTCAGCATCATAGCCTTCTGCCTGTTTAGGCTCAGGCAAAAGACGTGTAAAATTTAAAAATGTATATGTAGACTGGAAGTGCATAAAATAACAAATGCAATGTATATGAATGCATTTAGCTTCACTGTATGCACAACTATTTTATGAATATTGTATATTTAGGCATCTCATGTCAAAGCCTTCCGTTAATTTGAGGAAAACACTAACCTTCGGAATGACACGTGACTCCTCGGAAGCCACTGTTTAATGGGCCAAGCTGACCCTTTAAATAGGATGTCTGAATGTGTTATTGAGGATATTGTTTCCTATAAACATCTAGCACTCGGGCAATAACAATCGCATCAGGCAAAATGAAGTTATCGGAGAATAGAATTAAACTCCAAATGACCCTTTGGTCTGCTCCGCAGTCCGCCATTAATAATTTCTGATCTAATCAGGGAGGATAAATGTACTATTGCCAGGCGTGCCAGGCACCTCGCCAGAAAGAGGGCCATTCAGAGCATGGCCCTGGCCGCTGATGAGGGAGAGAGAGAGGGGGGGGGGGGGGGGGCATCTTTTCAGAGGAGGCCTCTGCTTGATTTCCTCCTTTGTTATCTCTTTCTTGGCAAAGTCATGTCCTTGTAACTGATAGACACGTTTCTTTGTAAATAACCCCGGGGTGACTGATAAAGCATGAAGAGAGAGAGAGAGAGAGAGAGAGAGAGAGACAGAGAGAGACAGAGTGAGAGACTGCCAGACATTACTCATCCAATCCAATGGGACATTGTGTCACATCCTCTGAATAATCCTTTCTGTGTATTAGGAATCACCCTCATCCACAGGACACTTGGGCGCACACAAATAATCCTGTTAAAATACAGTTAGTAGTAGAATTATTATAATAACAGAATCAAAGGAAGGAATAATCAGTAATAATGCAGCTAAATCACAGACAGCAGTGAAAGTAACGCAAGTCAAGAGATCAAAGCATGAATCAACCTCATCCTTGAAGACCTCAGATCCTGCCTCCTCCCAAGAAAGTGAAGACATATGGTTGAAGGAGGTTCCTAAAAATTGGATAACTAGTCCTTTAACGTAGTATTTATAAACATGAACAAAAACTATGTATTCATAAGCATTAATAAATAAATATTTTGAAAAGGTATTCAATCACTGGACTGGCGACCTATCCAGGGTGTAACCTGCCTTCTGCCCGATGCCAGCTGGGATGAGCTCCAGCACCCCCTGCGACCCAAAAGCAGAAGTGGCTTTGAAGATGTGTGTGTGTTTTCAAACACTCCAAATTAATAACATTTTACTTGCAGTAATTATATAATAATTATATTATTTGAGACATGTATAGAAAGAAGTAATTAGTTAGCTTGCAGCATCGTGAATTTATTTTGGGTCATTCCTCTTGGTAAACCATCTTCAGATCTTTAAAGTAACTAGAGTTCCTCTGATGCACTCACAATTTCAAAGTCCTCCAAAAGTTTTCAATGGAATTCAAGTCAGGCCGTGCGAGCACCGTCACCTTCCTTAGAATGGCCAAGAAAGAGGACAAGGTGGATGTAACTCCTGTTTTCTCCTCTTCCTTGGCCAAAGAGATTAAATTCATAGGTCTCAGGACTCCTGTTGTCTCAGCATTCATGTTGCCTGTAAACTAGGATTTGACTGCCATGGCCCAGGTTTGGTTTCCAGTATCTGTTTGGAGGCAGTCATGGACTGGAGGTTAGGGAACATAGTTCCCCGGGCAAACAAACCACACACTAAGAGTCCTTGGACAAGACTTCCAGCACTGCATTCGCCTACCTTGGTAACATTAACCAAATTTAGTTGATAGTTGATTAGCCAATAAATAACTCGTCTAAATTCAGGCTTGATGACTGCCAGCTCTGTTGAATTGAAACATAAATAAATTGAACCTTTCTAGCAATGTGAAGTATGCTAAAAGTTCTCAATAAGCAGCACACCATGACATGAAGAATATCATATCTAGAGTGAAACATGGTGGTGGTAGTGCGATGGAGGGGGCTGCTTTGTTGCTTCGGGTCTGGGCAACTTGCAATAACTGACCACGAATTCTGCTTCTAGCAGAAAATTGTGCAGGAGAATGATCTGATCTGAAGCTCAAGCACAATAGGGTTATGCAGCAAGACAATAATCCAAAGCACAAGAGTAGGTCCACCTCTGTATGGCGGTGAAAAAAATGATATCAAGGTTTTGGAGTGGCCTAGGCCTGACATGAAGCAATGGGCAGTTAATTCCTGATAGCCTCCGTGTGCAGCTGAATTAAAGCAATTCTGCAAAAGTGGGTCAAACTTCCTCCACAGTGATGTAAAAGTCTGACTGTGTTTGTTGCTGCTAAAGATGGCATGTTCAGTTATTAGATTTAGTGGCTAATTACTTTTTGTTTAGGTGATGTAGGTGTTAAAAAAACATTTTCATTTATTAAATGAAATGTAATGATCATCTGACAGCTATTTTATATTTCACCATGCTATCCTTGACCTGTCCTTATCCTATATGAAAGATATGAAACTATTTAGGTTTATAAGTATGAAAAAAGCAGGGGAAATCAGGAGGGGACAAATACTTTTTCATAGTACTGTATACAAGGCACAGGTTAGATCATTTTAGCTGGTGATTATGTATTGCTGCAGTCACTCTATCACGCCTATATTCTCACTACATTGTTGATGACCTTACCAGTGCCTATGATCTTCACTGGGGGCAGTCATGGGCTGGAAATTAGGGAACCAGCTCTGTGACCGGAGGGTCACCAGTTTGATCCCATGAACCGACAGTATGTGACTGAAGTGCCCTAGAGAAAGGCACCTAGCCCCCAACTACTCGCTGGGTGCTGTGGATAGGGCTGCCCGCTCTGGGCAAGTGTGCTCACTGCACCCTAGTGTGTGTCTTCACTAGTGTGTATGTGGTGTTTCACTGCACAGATAGGTTAAATGCAGAGGTTAAATTCCCCCACTGTGGGACTAAAAAGTTTTTAGTTTTAGTCACTTAATCTTGATCAACTGGTGTCTAATATTAGGCAAATATCTCTTTCTTTATTTCTCTCTCTCTAATATTCATTCCTCTTAGAAATCTCTGAGTTGAGGGCTTTTCAGGCTATTTTCAGCACATCACTTACAATCCAGTATATTTCCACAGACCAATTCTCCTGCACAGTTATGAGTACAGTTCATGTTAGACTGGTACACTTATATGCCTACGCAGAGCCACATCCTTTACAGGCAACAACTTTATTTTTTGATAGTGAAAGAAAATAAATCATAATTCATATGGACAGCAGTACAAGTGGGGTCCTGGCTTCCAAAACCCCCTTTGGGAGTAGAATATGGGAATAAGGAGGCATTGTGGTTTTTTGCATTCTGAAGGAAATTAGAATAAAAGGGGAAAAACGGTTGAGGGTGTTTGTTTTTATGTGTTTGAAATAAGATTGTGTTTCCATTGTAACATGTGGCCATCAAAGGTTCTGCTGTGAGGAGAGAGGAGAAATGAGGAGAGCTATTTAGAAAAGAGTGGAAATTATTAAGTCAATTTGTAGCAACAGAGAAAGTCGGAGAGAGCTTCAAACGCTGCCGTTCAATTGTTTCAATAGGCTAATCACATGTTTCCTGTTGAAAAAGGAAAGAATAACATCTGTCGACTTCTCAGCAATGTACAGCTAACAAGACTCCAAAGCTAATATGAGACTTCATCTTATGTGTCTTAATTTAGGACTCCTTTGTCCATCATAAATCCCTACTAACACCCTCTGCACATAGGTCTACTAGGTATATACTCATCAATTTCACATGATATACCATAGGCCACACCTGCTGGAGCAGTTTTAAACACCTTTATGAGTGTGAACATTAATCTTTAATATCATCAGCAGTAGAACTCCTAATAACTCTGTTCATTTAAGGGGGTTTTTTGTGGTGCCATTAATCCTGTGCGCCATAGCCAGGACTCAATGCAACATTTATGATACCTTATCTTTATATCACAGCTCTTCTCCTTTACGGCACCCTGTTTTAAACTGGCTCATTAGCCCTCTATAGCTTTGGGAACCGTCCACTATTGACATTTCTCAGTGGCTTGTGGGCTCTGTCCGATAGGAACAACGTGGCTATTGACAAACTGATAGCTGGAGGCTCAAGGACCCTGAAATGGCGGCACACAGCCTGCTGCTCTGCGCCGCTCTCAGGCCGCGTGCACAGAGGGTCTGTGATAGCCTGTGGGGGCTAGTCGCTAATGGTTCCTGCTCTTGTGTGTGAAGAGTGGCCTTTCCCACGATGAAACTCCATTTTAGCACGCTAACTGCTCCCCCAGTGTGCTTAATTTGGAATCTGGACGGTAAAGGCGCCTCACAGCCTTGATGAAATAATGTGAAAGAGCAGTAAAGGCAGTTGTAGCAGCCATATTTGTCTCCCTGTGAGGTACTGCAATTCTGCAAAGGGCTAACGTGTGAAGACAATAAGAGCAAGTTACTTACAGCTGTTTTCAGTAACACTTTACTGTAGCCTGCTGTTCATAAGGCTATATGACACCTACATAAGCTTGTCATTACAACTGGCATAACCTACATAACTGTTTATAAATGCTTATTACAAAAGCTGTCACCTGTCATAAAAGCTATTTTAGATGACTTTGATTGGCACATTGTAACCTTTACCAATAATGACACTTATTGGAACAAGCATTTATAAACAGGTATGTAGGGTTATATCAGAACAGCATCCTACAGTAAAGTGTTACACTGTTGTCATTAGGGTATGTCATGAGAGTGAGTTGACAATTGGTGTAAAAACAATATGTTACGGTAATATTTTGATTTTTAGCACCAATTTTGTTCACCATAACTTTATAGTATAGCATTAGCTAAGCTAGATTTATTCTTACTTCTACACTTTGTCTTCTAGACTTTCCTGGGCTTTTAACCAAAGAGCAACTTGTTTCTCAATATTTGCACTTCCTAGACCATAGGAAATTACATACACTATATTGCCAAAAGTATTCACTCACCCATACAAATCAATGAACTCAACTGTTCCAATCCCTTCCATGGCCACAGGT
Organism: Pygocentrus nattereri; assembly: GCF_015220715.1. Lineage (NCBI taxonomy): Eukaryota > Metazoa > Chordata > Actinopteri > Characiformes > Serrasalmidae > Pygocentrus > Pygocentrus nattereri. Next base: position 27,101,540 of record NC_051215.1, on the reverse strand, counting down.
GTATAAAACCAAGCACCTAGGCCTGCAGACTGCTTCCACAAACATTAGTGAAAGAATGGGTCGCTCTCAGGAGCTCAGTGAATTCCAGTATAGTACTGTGATAGGATGCCACCTGTGCAACAAGTCCAGTCGTGAAATTTCCTCACTACTAAATATTCCAAAGTCAAATGTCAGTGGTATTATAACAAAGTGGATGCGAGTGGGAACAACAGCAACTCAGCCACGAAGTTGTCAGCCATGTAAAATAACAGCGGGGTCAGCAGATGCTGAGGTGCATAGAGCGCAGAGATCGCCAAGAACATCGTAGAGAGCTTCATGGAATGGGTTTCCATGGCCAAGCAGCTGCATCCAAGCCTTACATCACTAAGGACAATACAAAGCGTTGAATGCAGTGGTGTAAAGTGCCACCACTGGACTGCAGAGCAGTGGAGATGTGTTCTCTGGAGTGACGGATCAGGCTTCTCCATCTGACAATCCCATGGACGAGTCTCGGTTTGGCAGTTGCCAGGAGAACGGTATTTGTCTGACTGCACTGGACTATGGTGTGGTGTTGTTTTTTCAGGAGTTGGGCTTGGCCACTTAGTACCAGTGGAGGAACTCTTCAGCACCAAGAGATTTTGAACAATTTCTTGCTTGAAACTTTGTGGGAACAATTTGGGGACGGCCCCTTCCTGTTCCAACATGACTGCGCACCAGTGCACAAAGCAAGATCCATAAAGCCATGGATGAGCGAGTTTGGTGTGGAAGAATTTGACTGGCCTGCACAGAGTCCTGACCTCAACCCGACAGAACATCATTGGGATGAATTAGAGCGGAGACTGTGAGCCAGGCCTTCTCGTCCAACATCAGTGTCTGACCTCACAAATGCGCTTCTGGAAGAATAGTCAAAAACTCACATAAACACATTAATAAACCTTGTGAAAAGCCTCCGCAGAAGAGTTGAAGCTGTTATAGCTGCAAAGGGGGGGCCAGCATCATATTAAACCTTATGGATTAAGAATGGGATGTCCCTTAATTTCATATGCGAGTGAAGGCAGATGAGTGAATATTTTTGGCAGTATAGTGTAAGTACAGAATTTAAGCAATTACTGTACTCAGCATCAGAAGTTTTTTGCAAAATGTTCTGCTACTTTTGGTTTTGTTGCTCTCTAAAAGTAGCATGCAGAAGATAAATATATGTACACATAGTATGTTTGATCATATTGCAATAAACATGCCATCAGATTTTATAACATCAGCAACCACATAATTGTCACGTGATAACAGTAGGATAGCAGAACATTTGAGTAAGTGGAGTATTTTATATGAATGTATAACTATTTTACACAACAGTTAGTATTAACAGCACTCTCTGATTGGTTGAGAAGCCTGTTGTTATTTGTGACAACAGAACTATTTTTTTTTCACAATAATTGTATCGATCCCCCCTCATGGATCATCACCTTATCGTGGTAGAGAGGTTTGTGTGCTTGAATGATTCTAGGAGCTATGTTGTCTGGAGCACTGAAAACTGGTTGCTAAGTAATGACTCACTTTGCATTCAACTTAACATTATGACATTTCTCCTTTACCACATACAAAAAAAGAAAATGCAGTCAGATATCTTCTGTAAGATATTATTTGACTTGCAGCCTGTTTGGTCAGATACTAAAGAAGAGAGTGACCACAGGCCTTCATCAAATTCTGAACCTGTCATTGCCTCTAAGCATGCTTTTCAATCAGGAACTGCCAGCAACTAAATAACTAGTATTAGCCAGAAATGAACAGAATACAATTTATCAAATAAAATGGGCTGATTAACTGGAACAAAGCCACATTCAGGCAAATATTGAAAAGGCTGAGCTTAAACTTATTTTTTGGCTCAATCAAAAGGGTACTGCTTTTTTTGGCAAAAGAAACTGCCAATCATTAAGTGCATTTGATACAGAGAGAAGCCTGAGAACTTGGCCAGAAGTTCTAGGCAGCTTCTGCTTTAAGCTGGAAGACTGGACCACTCCAGTGAACAGAGGTAGGACTGAGGAACAAGGAGGAGATGGAAAAGTGGTGGGGTGTGAAAATTTGTCACAGTAAATGGAAGAAGATTAAAAACTAGACTGGAAGGAGAAGAAGCTCCTCTCCTATATATTTGTAAAATGATAACTTCACAGGAGAAGGAAAAAACATAATTAACTTCTAATGTAAGTCAGTGGAACCAAGTCCAAGTCGTTTGGGGTCATTTCTTTTAGTCCATTCATAATAAAATTTTACAAACAATGTAAAGAGTAGCAGGTAGTTTCAAACTATGTCAAAAACTGAAAAATGTCCATATAACCATATTAAGGCCACCACACAAATGAAGTGTCATGGAATGTGCTCCTTCACACGGGTAGCATTAAAACATTATTTTTCTCTGACAGTAAAGACCTACATTGGCCTAAAAGGACGTTACTGTGGACCTACCACAGTAAGACAGAGTCAAAAAGACACACAAATAAAGAAACGCAGAAGAGATGAAGTGTACTGAGTTCATTAGCGTGTGTCAGATGATTCTCTTTGGCCGCTGATCTAATGGAGGAGTGTGTTCTCAGCTGAATGTCACACACATCCTCCTGCGACTTGAAGGATTGATGGTCCTGCAGCGAGAGCAAACGTCCTGTCCTCTCACGTCACAGTTCAAACCCAGAATAATTTATGGCCCTTAATGTCGTGATTCAATCAGCTGATTGATTTTGTACTTCTGTTTGGGGTTATAAATTCAGACTCATCTCCCTTATTGACTGCTACAGCAGGGCCCGGGCCTTTTTCCCCGCTCCGGCCTAATTGTATTACAAAATCAAAGTCCTCTTCCTTTAGTTCCGCAGGGCGGAATGATAAATCCACAGTCACATCCGGAGAAAGAGAGAGAGAGCAAGAGCGTGAGAGAGAGAGAAGGAGATGAATGACTCAGTGCATCGTTCAGGCCAGCACTGATTGCTTCAGGATTTACTTCATTACAGCGTCTTTATCCAGTTAAAAACAGGCTGCAGAGAGAGAGAGAGAGAGGGAGAGAAAGACAGTGAGAAGGAGTGAGAGAGCGGAAGAAAGCTATTACAGCTCTCAGAGAATGCTGAATCTGCACTTTCTTTGCACTTAGAAGCCATGAGCACCAGCAGCTGTTCTGAGACTGAGGACTCTTCACGCTGATCCAGGATCAGGGGTGGGTTCTTAAGGCTCATGGTTCAGGTTTAAGTTGTGGATTCCAGTTTAAAGCGGCTAAAATAGTTTAGTATTTTTAGCAACTCCTTAAAAAGTAAAGCATTGAATATACAGCAGTGTGCAGTTTTGGGCTCTCCTAGTCACACTACAGAGGACACACTTCTGCACATTTTAATTAATGAATATTGTTTATTTGCTGCATTTAACATATTGGGGAAAAATAAAACAGGCCTGTGAAAGTTATGGCACATTTTATATTTTATGTTTTATATTTTTCCAATACGCTAAACATATAAACAGAAATTGAGCAAAACTACAGATTCTTTCACTTGGAGTGCATTCATCTTCATGTCCCCATAGAGAAGTGTGATGATATGCCTTTGTAGAAATAATTTAAATAAATGTCATCTTGTTTGAACTCAAATGACGTTTTGTTGCTTTTCTAAGTGTAAGTTAACACACAAGATAACACGCAATTACTAGATGTTAAATGTTATCCATATTAAACTCAGCATTTGATCATTTGACCAAGCATGTTCAAACTTTTCCAACTGTACATGAAAGACCACTATATACAGTGTGTCCCAACTGAGGGGATGCATCCTTCTAAGGATGCTAGTCTAGGTAGGCTGTGTAGACCTGCGAAGGCTAAACCATGATCAGCAGATTTCCTGTGTGCGCCACAGCACCACTGTTCTTAACATATGTATACATGTATACACACACACACACACACACACGCACATATATATATATATATATATATATATATATATATATATATATATATAGTGTGTGTGTGTGTGTGTGTGTGTGTAGATCTCTCTGTCTACAATGTAAGCTTTGCTTCAGACCACATTGGCTTTTTTACCATGTCTATCATTAACAGTTTGACTCAGTTTAAATCCAGTACATACATTTAAAGTGTTTCCTCAGCAGCCGTTCACTCCTCTGCTGACGCCACCATGTTCTCGAATCCTCATCGGCATGCAGTGAACCTCAAGATATACTGGTAGGCGAAGGATCCACCCATTAAATCCTTCACTGCCATGGAAAAGAAGGACACATTTCTGGGCTGCATATGAAGGAGCCTCGAAATGGGACAGGCTAGTTACTCCGCTGTGACATGATCACCCCTCAAATGCAGCCTCTAAAAAGTGCAGGCCCTGAATTGAGCTATAGTCACAATCATATTGAAAACCTTCAAACTCTTTTTTAGTTTGTGTAGTTTTGTGTTTTTAACACTATTTGAAAATGCCAGCTGCTTATTGCACTGTGAGTTGTGATTAACAATGCAAAGATCCATTTCAGCCATTTCATGATGAACAGACCAATAGAAATGGTCCAGAATGACTTAGAAAGCAATTCTTTTCCAAAAAAACATACATTATGTGAAAACGTTTCCCCCTTCTCCTCTAATGTGACCATCTCAGAGATATGAAATTTGTTGAAGGGGAACTGAGAGATGAAGATCTAAGTTCAGCTTAGTGGAGTGAGGTATGTGGAGCTTGTATGGAGTGATCTGGAAAAGTCAAGTGTCCAGCATGTTAGCATCCAGCTGTAAAAAAGCGACAGGTGCGTTCGTAGAAGAAATTGTAGGCCAACTCACGCTAAGGCTGTACACACTAATATGTCTGTGAGAGTGTGTGTGTGTGTGTCTGTGTGAGTGTGTGTGTGTGTGTGTGTGTGTGTGTGGGCCGGACATGCTTCTTGCTGCGCACCTTGTGGCCACCCATTAATATAATTAAATTGCGCTAAAAACTTTCCCTTTGAAGCAAATTAATTAAGATGCTATTATTTAGTCATTGAGAGGTTAATGACCACCATTAGAAACAAAGGCAACATCCACCATCATTAGCCAAACTCGGTTATTTTGTCAATTTTGGTTATTTACTGGGTGGAAGATTAATGAGGCCTGATACTGGCCCAGACGCTAATTAGCTTTAAAAACATAACGCTATCCATCACTGCTTGTGATTGTTACAGAGACATGCACACACACACACACACACACACACACACAGACACACACACACGTGCACACACACACACACACACACACACACACACACACCTATGCATGCACACACACACACACACACATGCTCGCACACACTCACTCATGTGCCACACTCACACACACACACACACAGTGATACACATTGGGCCATGTGAAGGGAAAGTGACCTATGATTTGTAGGGATTTTCTGTAGCTGTGTACATATAAAATCCTTCAGTCATTACGTCTTGGCTTGTATTTATTTATTTATTTATTTACTTTTTAAATTATTATTCATTATTATTTACCATTAATTATTTACTTAATAATTTGTTTGTTTCTTTATTAAATGTATGAATTATGCCTAAATACTTTTCAACATATCACAGACTGTTGGTAATTCTGTCAAGTAAAAGACTGAGCTGAGATTAAAACACACAGCATGAAGAGCACTGTGTGCTATGTGATCTGCAGTATGAGTGTTAAATCCAGGGGTGGAAGACATTTGAGCTTTATTTTTAGACTGCTCTGGTCATTCGATGGACAGGAATTAGGAGGAAGCTGTAAAAATGAAGAGATGTTAGATGTGTTCAGAAAGATGAATGGAGCTGAAGAAGCTGTGTAGCATGGAGAAATATATTAAACTGAAAATTAGACCAAGAATGCCTTCTATCTGAAAAGCAGAGATGAAATCTGCAGGCAGATAACATAACAAGGAATCACTGTAAGTAGATGATTACAGTATTAGTACAGTACATTATCACATCATATAGTATCATGTAATATTATTTTTGATGATCTCACAAATCTCAATCTCAAATATAGTGATTTTGAATTTTGATTTAACAATGCTGTATATGTGAAAGGTGCAATATATATATATAGAGTATCTCACAAAAGTGAGTACACCCCTCACATTTCTGTGAGTATTTGATTATATCTTTTCATGGGACAACACTATAGCAGTGAAAGTTGCATATAACTTAAAGAAGTCAGTACAGCTTGTATAGCAGTGTAGATTTACTTTCCTATGTTTAAATGTAGATATTTTTAAATGTCCATCCTTTAAAACCTGACTTTTCCACCCAGTTTATCTACTGTAACTTAATACAAGTATAATATAATTTCACTGTAGACTTTGCAGAGTTCATGTCTGCGATTGACTATTCCTGAGAGAAAGCAGAATAAGTTTCACCAACTTTAACACACTGTATATTATTGCTGCCATAGGAGAACTTCATGACTGTAATGTATTCCCATTTTTTATCATTTATAGTTTCAAAATAAACCTTTGAAGTTGTTCTAGGTTACATTAATACATGTGGAGAACTTTGTCCTTCAGATATAGGAGTTTGTCTTAAGACAGCAATGATATTCATAACATGTTTTTTTCTTTAATTCATAGTCTACCTTGCCTAGCAGCTGCATTCGATAATTGATAAATATGCATATCCGTCGCTCACTTTGTAGCATTACATCATAACATTGGTCAGGCTAATAAGATAAGGGCAGTTAACAGACAATAACATTTCACCGCTTCTTCCTTTATGGTTCAAAGGAGCAGATTAATGGGGCTATTTATGATGTCACAGAGGGGATGTCCTGGGTCAGGGCCACTCTGTCCAGTCAGCTGATTGGGGGAGTGGAGAGGGCATGACCAGCGCAAAGAGGGACTGCACAGTCGCCATCTGAGTAATGGGTCGTGCACCAGAGGGCATTCAAATGACACTGCTGCGGATAACAGAACTTATTGTCGACCGCTTCGACTGGAGGGAATTTATGGCTGCGCCATAAATGTTTATTAGCTTTTTTTCTATTTATAACTCGAAAAAACTGGTGATGGCTCTAAGCACGCCCTTGTGTCTTTGCGCTTTTTATGATCTTGAGTGCCTGTTTGGGGAGCTGTACAGTTTCGAACATGCCCAGTGGCTGGAGAGCGATGGAGTGAAACAGAGGGAAGGAAGGAGAGCAGGGAGAGAGAACAGACAGGCCGTGATTTAAGACTTGCAGAGCCACTGACAGTCTTTTATCTGACAGCCAGTAAATCACTGCAGCTTCTGCGTCATGAGGAAGCAGCAGACCCAAACATGCTCCCTCAGAGGTGAACATGGCTTGAAGAACAAAGATAAGAATGAAAATTTTGTCATGATGGTCTGACAAGGTTGAGATTTGAATGGTTGACATGAACCCTTAAATGCACGGCCATTTTACCACAATTTTGTGCATACCTCAGGATGCTAGCGACCTAATCTCGCAAGCCAGACTACTCTTCATCAGAGACTCTGGTAGGCTTGTTGCTTAATGTGGCCAAGAACCACCTTCTTTGACAGGAAGTGTCTGTTTAATTGACATGCAAAACGACCAAACATATAGACCTGCATAAAACAAAGTACATTGATTTGGCAAATGCACAAGGATATCACATTACACTACATGACCATCATACCTGTTTAAGCTTGCTGTACATCTTATTCCAAAACCATAGGCATTAAAATGGAGATGCCCACTTTGCAGCTACCACAGCCTCTACTCTTCTGTGAAGGCTTTCCACAAGATTTTGGAGTGTATCTGTAGGAATTTGTACCAGTTCTCTCAAGAGTATTTGTGAGGTCAGGCACTAATGTTAGATTAGAAGGCCTGGCTTGTAATTGATTTTCCCGTTACTTACAAAGATGTTCAGTGGGGTTGAGATCAGGGCTCTGTGCAGGCCACTGAAGTTCACACACCAAACGCGGCAAACACGGTTTTTATGGAGCTTGCTCGTGCTGGAAAAGGAAAGGGTCTTCTTCAAACTGTTGTCACAAAGTCGGAAGCATATCACTGCCTAAAATGTCTTTCTATGATAGTAGAAGTAGAGTAGATAGCAGCCCATTATCCCTCCTCCACCAAACTTTACTGTTGGCACAATGCAGTCTGACAGGTAGTATTCTCCTGGCATTCACCATATCTAGACTTATCCATCAGACTCCCTGATAGTGCAATATGATTGATCACTCCAGAGAACATGCTTCCACTGGTCCAGAGAACAGCGGTGACATTACACCTCTCCAGCTAATGCTTGGCTTTGCACATAGGAATCTTAGGCTTGTACAGTTGCTCAGCCATGGAAACTCATTTTATGAAGATGCACATTTCTCGTAGTGACAATTAGCGACAGGTGTATAAAATCAAACAGCTGAAACAGCTGAAATCAATGATAAGGAGAGGTATCCACATACTTTATGGACATATACACTCACTGGCCACTTTATTAGGTACACCTTGCTAGTAAAAGGTTGGACCCCCTTTTGCCTTCAGAACTGCCTTAATTCTTCGTGGCATACCTTCAACAAGGTGCTGGAAACATTCTTCAGAGATTGGTTGGTTATTTGAGTTACTGTTGACTTTCTATCATCTTGAACCACTCTGTCCATTCTCCTCTGACCTCTCACATCAACAAGGCATTTTCATTCACAAAACTGCTGCCCACTGGATATTTTTCCTTTTTATATTTTTCCTATTTCTCCTTTTCTGACCGTTCTCTGTAAACCCTAGAGATGGTTGTGTGTGAAAATCCCAGTAGATCAGCAGTTTCTGAAATACTCAGACCAGCCCGTCTGGCGCCAACAACCACGCCACGTTCAAAGTCACTTAAATCACCTTTCTTCCCCATTCTGATGCTCGGTCTGCACTTCAGCAAGTTGTCTTGACCACCTCTACATGCCTAAATGCATTGAGTTGCGGCCATGTGATTGGCTAATTAGCTATTTGTGTTAACAAGCAATTTAATGTGAGTGCAATGTACCAGCCGCTAAATGCTTCAAAGAAAGCCCTTAAATAAGTTTTATAGATGTGATTTTGTACACTTGGTGCATGGAAGTAAGTACACACAAACATATGATTGAACTGATTGAACCTGAAATTTAACAGATGAGGTGTTTAAGCAGGAAAATCTCCAAGCTGTGATGGACACTTGCCCTCCAGGACCAGACGTGAATACCCCTTGCATAGAATACATACATGTGGGTCTGTGGGCGGAGCCCGAGGTACGACCCACATAACAAAATGTTCTTCCGCATGTTGTGTGCAATTACACATTTCCACCAGAGAGGTCTCCACATAATATAGCTTTAACTAGGCACTTTTTTACTTCAACTCAGGTTGTTTCTTGTGAAGGTACTTTTACTTTAGTCACTGAGTGCAATTGCATGCACTCAATAATCCAATCATAATTGGAATTGGAATAATATCTGATTGTTTAAATGGTCATGTAAACAGCATACTCTGATTTCTTAGAAATCTGATAAAGAGAGATGGATATTAGCTCAGTAATCAGATTTCTTGGTGCGTGAAAACTCTTACTCTGATTTCTTTCAGATTTCTCAGTCTGGGCATGTGAGAAAAAAGACAATGGTACTGGAAATCCACAGCAGGTTTGTCATGAGACACAGCAAAATACTTTTGGAGCAATGCTAAAACTGACTATATGCTTGACGAAATGAAGAATTTAAATATTCTTCATTGTCTAGATGATGTATGTTTATAGTTGCAGGTAAAATGGCACAATCTTTAAAAAGCTGTGGCCTGAAGTTGGGAGGAAACCGGACCACCCAGAGGAAACCCACACAGACACAGGGAGAACATGCAAACTCCACACAGAAAGGACCCTGATCACCCTGCTGGAACTGAACCCAGGCGCTTGTTGCTGTGAGGTGACAGAGCTACCCAATGCACCAGCATGCCGCCCCTCACTATTTTACCGAAATAAATTTTTTTTTTACTTGAGGATAGACTCAGGATACTCAACCTACTGATGGTGTACATACTCAACTCAGTGCATATTAACCATAAACTAATCACAAACTACCATGTTAGTGTAAATCTGTCAAAATGTATTGTGTTTTGTATGTATTTTGATATTTCACTTCTCATTTACCAAAAATAAAATGTAGGGGGATATGAGGGTCACTAGCAGCTCAAACAAATTTTTTAAAATGTAAAAGAAAAAAAGACAACTGCATGATTGTCATTTTCATCCTATCCACAGGCTGGAGGATTGCTCAGGCCAAGCAAAAGATCTGCTGTAAACAAAAGATCATGACTTTAAATAAAAAACCCTTTTGCTTCATATTCTGACAGGAGATTTAGAGTATGGACATTTTTGGGCAGCTTTGAGGCTGACGGTAACTGACATGTTTCCTTAAAGCTCAAATTGAGCATGCATGTCTAATACGAGCCAGAGTGAGGCCGACTGAAAGCGCTCTGTGAAAATGACATCATCTCCCCTCGGGAGGGGGATGTCACGAGATCCTCACAGTAAAGGTAGGAGTAGAGAGGACCCTGAGAGCGGGGGCCGAACCTTTCTCCTCAGGCCGCTGTGGTGGGAAGCATTAGCCTTGGTCTCCCGAGAGGAGACGGGCTCAGATGCAGCTGCTGCTGCTATCTGCTGGTTAGACTCAGATGCCGCACTCAGAGGAGTGGGATTAGTGCTGCTCGCGACGGTTCGGGCTGTCATGGGTTGCACAGTAAATGTCTGAATCTAGTGTAGTATTTGTTGAAAGTCTGGGGTACTTATTTGTGTTTATCCACTGGAGAAAAGATAAGCATTAACCATATGTCATCTTCTTAAACTCTAAAAGACAGACTTCAAGAATTCAATTCCTCATGCTTATAAGTACATACAATACTGTGCATAAGTCATTAACAACCAAATATAATAACACATTTTTCAGCATTTATTGTGTCCACTCCTTACCTTTATTACAACCTACATTCATTTCAAGAGATCTCTGGAGACACACCTTTACAGTTCAGTCTTAGAAATGGGTTGCATTTTCTGCTTCTTGTGATCCAAGTCATTTCAAACACATTCAGTGATGGTGGTATCTGGACCCGGGAGGTGGTCACTCCGTTGTTCTGAAAAGAGCAACAGCTTCCTTGTTCAATCTGCAAATTTACCTCTTTCTCCTCAAAAATGAAAATGAATAACTTGTATTTCATGTCTATTTTGATTGGAAATAAAATAGGTGAATGGCGGTCTCTGACTTCGCCCAAATTGTACTTCACATATTCATATATTTGTTTGGTACTTTACATATTTATTTGGTACTGACTGCTCTAAAGTGGTTGCTGTATAATAAAAGGGTGGGGCCGACGATTTTTATTTCTGAACATTTTTCATAAAAACATTTTTCATAACATTTGTTCAAATTTTCACATTACAGCTTAATGTCTCAATGACTGACCCACACAAATGATGTGGACTGTTAACCAATAAAGGCAAGTAGCCATTGTACTTGCCCATCAATCTTGTATGTATGGCACATTCGCCATAGCTTAGCCTTAGCACTGTAGCTAGCTGGCTAAAAATTTAAGTCTGATGAGGTCCATCGCAACAGCTAGTCAAAATTTCTAAGAAATATATAACAGAGCTTAAGATGAAAATGACCAGAGCAATGATAAATGGAGCATAATTTTCCAGTGCCAGAGAGTGCTAACTACAGCTAGCAGGAGCTAACAAAATGGGATCTGGGGGACTCCAGCAAGACTAAGGTTAGCCAGCTACCACGCTTTTGTGTTAGCTAATATTAACTAGCTAATTAGCTGTATCAGTGCAACTTGTGTCATCACTTCATTTGACATAATTCAATTGACAATGGATTACAACTTGTTGAGTCCCAGCTTTCAGGCATTCCAGGCTAGGCTATGGGCGGGGCTTCGAGGGAACACTGAACGGAGGGCTGTGTTAGTTTGGCTGTTGAGTTAATAATTACATAATAAGACTGCAGCTTAAGTGGTTTAATGAATGTCCCAATTCTGCAGCAATGATGCTACGTTGCAAAGCGATAATGAAAATCAAAGCTAGAGTGATACAAAAAAAGAACCCAGCCACACCTGTGCTCCCCTGGCGTGACCTCACTGAGTTCATAATGTCCTAGGTAGAACCAATGCACATATGTTCCAAGCTAATCTAAAATACTTATGTCAGATCTTTATGGTCAGCTCTAATTTATACAGCGGTCAAAGGTGCTAAAATAGCTCTTGTTGCATGTCTGTAAAATAATTAATTAATTCATTTTGGCTGAGATGGTGGAATGTCAGGTGCCATACTCTGTCACGCTGAAGACACCAAGAACCGCGACAGCCACGCTACTCTATCCTGGCGAGTTGCCGACCGCACTCAATCATTCCTCGGCCTTTAAAGTGTAGGCCAAGAGAGGCCAGAGTGCGGCCACAGAGGTGTAACTTTATGAAATAATTACTCCGCAGGACTCCGGAGCATGTGGCCAACTGAAAATAAACAGAGCAAGGAGCTGGGGGTTGCAGGGCAGGCGTGTGAAACTGGGAAAGGCAGGAGGACGATTTATGGTCAATGTTCATGTCATGGCAGCAGTTCAAATGTGGCCTCTTTGCTCGCTTGCTCACTTGTTCGTCCAGCACCTGCTTGTTCCTCTCTCTCTCTCTCTCTCTCTCTCTCTTTCTTTCTCTGTCCACCTGCCCCAAAAACACACAACTGTCAAGGCCAGCAGTGATAAATCTGCCAGGCTCATGTTAACATGGCGGCTGAAGTCAATGCAAAGTTCAGGCCTTATTTATAATGTCACACTCAAACTCTGCTAAAATGATTGTTGTTGTCTATAATTATCGCTGGCATTGTACTGACAACCAGGCGAGAGAGAGAGTGGGCGAGAGAGAAGAACTAGAAAGAGAAACAGAGCATGAAGATGATTTACAAGTCTGGCTTGTTAAAATCATCATAGCTTCCTGACACAGGCAGGACATCAAACCGGCAGGAACAGCATAATCAAACACTCCAACGTGTGGAATCTCACACAGACACACAACCCTGTCGTGGCTTTTCAGAGTACAGCACCTGCTGACGGCTGCAAGGAGATCCGGTGCTGAAAGGCCAAGAGAAATTGCCAAGGAAATGTACCGCAAATCCGGAACCAAACATTTGTCTGTATCAGCTGCCATCATTATGTTGTAATGCTTCATCTTAAAAGGTGTCACCCCCATATGCCGTGGCCTAAAATGCTCTTGAAACATGCCATAATTTGCTGTGATAAACTGTCAATACTAGTCATGTGGGATATTTCAGAAAGGGCACTGTCATTGATATATATATATATATATATTTATATATACACACACACACACAAACACACACACACACAATATTGACAAAAGTATTGGGACACCTACACATTGCACACAGGAGATTTTATGACATCCCATTCTAAATCCATAGGCATTAATATGGAGTTGGTCCCCTCTTTGCAGTTGTAACAGTTTCCACTCTTCTGGGAAGCTTTCTTCAAGATTTTGCAGCATACCCATTCATTCAGAAGAGCATTTGTGAGGTCATAGAGTGATGTTCAATAAGATGGCCTGGTTCACAATGTCCTAGTTCTTCCCAAAGGTGTTTGATGGGGTTGAGGTCAGGGCTTTGTGCAGGGCAGTCAAGTTCTTCCACACCAAACTCTCTCAGCCAGGACTTTATGTCATAAAGGACTTTAAGTCATGCTGGAATAGAAAAGATTCTTCCTGAAACTGTTCCCACAAAGTTGGAAACATATAATTGTCCAAAATGTCTTGTTATGCTGACACATTAATATTTCCCTTCACTGGAACTAAGAGTTCTGCACCAGCCCCTGAAAAACAGCTCCATATCATTATCCCCTCTCCACCAAACTTTAGAGCTGGCACCATGCAGTCAGGCAGGTAATGATCTTCTGGCATTCATCAAACCCAGACTAGTCTATCAGACTGCAAGATAGAGAAGTGTGATTCATCACTCCACAGAACACAGAATGCATCACACACACACACACACACACACACACACACACACACACACACACACACACACACACACACTTAGTTTTACAGTTGTGGATATACATAATTGTAGTTCTACAATTACAGACTGTAGTTCATCTGTATCTTTGCATACTTTGTTAGCCCCCTTTTACCTTGTTCTTCAAAGGTCAGGACCCCTACAGGACCACTACAGAGCAGGTAGTATTTCAGTGATACATCATTCTCAGCACTGCAGTGACAATGACGTGGTGGTGGCGTGTTATGCGCTGGTTTGAGTGGATCAGACAGAACTGCTGCAAGCATTTGTAAACATTGTGTCCACTCACTGCTCACTCTATTAGAAACTTCTACCTTGTCAGTCCACATTGTAAATGTAACGTCAGAGGCGATAGCTCATCTGCTGCTGCACAATTTGTGTTTGTCATATTCTAGTTCTTCATCAGTGGTCACAGGACACTGTTGGCTGGATATTTCTGGTCAGTGCACTATTCTCAGTCCAGTAGTGACGCTGAGGTATTTAAAAACTCCAGCAGCACTGCTGTGTTGTATATGGTGCTTATATGGTACGTGGAGTTGATTAAATGGACAATGAGTGCAGATATATCTGTCTGCAGGGATGAATCTGGGTTTGGCGGATGAAGGAGAATGCTACCTGTCTGAATGGACATGGCCAGGTATAGAGTAAAGTTTGGTGGAGGAGGAAGAAACGTGGGGCTGTTTTTCATGGTTTGATCCAGTTATTCCAGTGCAGAGAAATCTTAATGCTGCAGATGCAAATCTAGAGAACTGAGTGCTTTGTGGCAACAGTTTGAGGAAGGCATTTTCATGTCTTGGCATGTCCCTGTGCTCACATTGAGATCTACAAAGATATTGTTTGCCAAAAGCCCTTACCTCCACCTCATCCATCATCCTTGAGACAAATTGTAACACAAGCCAGACCTTATCGGCCAACATCTGTGCCAACCTCACCAATGTTCCTGCTGTTGCATGGAAGCAAATCCCTGCAGCCATGTTCCAAAATCTAGTGGAAAGCCTTCCCAGAAGATTGGAAACTGTTATAACATAGGGGACCAATACTATAGCAATGCATATGGTTTTGGCCTAAATTAGAGATATCATAGAAATGAGATTTTTGGGTGAGAACAGCACAATTCACAAAAATCACCAATTCCTGAAAAACTAAAATCTGAGAAAACATTTATTTAAGGTAAAATGTTGGACTAATCCTCCAATGGCTTCCTTCAATCATTATAGCCAATAAAACAAAACATTCAACAGTTGAGCGAAATGTAGTGGGTCAACTTCGCACCCAAAACCACGCGTAAAACCATAGCCCTGACCACAGCCCAGGGACCACAGGGCTGTTTTAAAGAGTAAGATTGATGCAGTGGCTTTAAACAGAGGTGAAGGATGGTGCTTGGGCCTCTACAGCGAGAACTAATGCCGACCACAGCGCACATTAAAACGGCCTCAGCAAGACAAATGAGGACCGCTAATGAGGATGACGGATAGACTCTCTGCGCAAAAGGCAAACTTCGCTTAAACGTGCGCAATGACAGCGGCTGAGTGATGAATGGACACTATGTGCTGGGTTTGGCGGACCAAGGCCCTAGTAAATCCCCTCAACCCAACACCACCTCTCCTCATCCTCTTCCTCTTCATCATCATTCTGCATTTTCAAACTCCAAAAATAGCTAAAAAGCCCACTGCCCGAGCGTAAATCATACGTAGAGCACCGATATGATGCGCGACGGTGTAAATTAACCTCAAACCTTTAAAGCGGCCGATTCGAGAGCCTTTAGCTGAGCGAAAGCCCATCTGGCACTGGGGCTATTTTAGGGGGGCAAGCCGCATCCCTTCCAAAATGGAACTGAGACCACCTAGAGCAGGGATAGTCATAGAGTGGAGGGGACTGTATGTGCCCCCTTCACTCCCCCAATTAAAAAGCACAGCTCCATCTCCCCAGTGTTTGCGAAGGTTAATGGTAACAGTTGCCAGCAGCCTAATGAACGCCATTAATTTAGCACCAAACCTCGTCGCTTTTAAATTACGCTGCAGAGTGATGGGCGGTGCCAGAGGAATTGTGGGGAATGTGTTGTGTGCTGTATCCTTCCCCTCGGGTAGGACTTGGCTGGAGTTAGGATCATATGACGCAGAGCCCCATTCCGCCGGCCGTGGCACATAACCCAAACCATGTCCGCACCATCCTGCCCCACAACGCTGACATGGGGCTCTAAACACGACGTGAAACTCTAAAACATGCAGGCCTTTAAGAGGTGGCAGAGTGAGGAACGTAGACTACAAATCAAGTTTCCAGTCACCTGTCATATTATCAACTATTGTTATTTTATTCAACAACAACTTTATAATGGGTGACTGATTTTTAGATGCTTTTCCAGTTTTGACTGGAAATTAAAAAGAAAATGACAGGTGGCCACAGTACTATATGACAATTATACTCAAAAAATGATTTATGGCCATCACAAACATTAAGCAAATATTTTACATAAAACTTAGTTAAAAAACAGAAAAATGTACTTTACTTATTTATATTCCTTAGAATTTGGATGAATCCAAAACTGATTTAATTGAATTGTATAAGACCTTTTAGATTTTTCCACTAAATTGGATTTAATGTTTAGCTGCATATAAAGATCAAAATCAACAGTCCATGTTTTTGTAACTAGGTGACCTCGACATGTTAGCACGGCATGAAGTGACTGATAGCGTTAGCTGCTAACTGGCATGATGGTTAGCATGAGAGCTGCACCAGAGCCGGTTTACAAGCTCTCTGGCTGCACCTCAGTAGGAAGGTTGTGCACATAAACACGCGCTTTAGTTAGTAGTTCAGCTGGGAGTGGGTAGAAATTCTAAACCAGGGAATTTGATCTGAGCTGAAATCTATAAGTTATGTTTATTTCTTTCACATTAGACTTTAGAGGGCACCTGTATCTGTAATGAGCCTAAGCTGATGCTGTTTAAGCCAGTTTGGACGACAGTAAATGGTGAATTTAACGTAACTTATTGTCATTTAATACATTTACACAGTATAAGTAACTGTACTGTGAATTCAGAAGGTACTATAAACTCTTTAGGAATATATAAATGTGATGTAAAAGAAGTTCATAAATCCTACAAGCACTTCTAATTTAAACGTTACTTAACTCATTTAGGTTTATTGAACGTGATGGAGAAACATACTTTATAATACCATTTTTACATTGGATTTATGTATTTAAATTGAACGGAAAATTGACAGAATTAAAATATGTAAGTTTTAACTTTTGGGCTTAATTTTTATTTTTTTTTGTTACCTTATGCAGTCCAAGCTTCCATTTTTAAAATTGATCTCAAGTTGCATGAACATTTTATTTCATTTGAAATATTTCTGTTTTTATGTTATAGAAAATACAGATTCCAAACATTCGAAAGTTGATCGCAAACTTTTGAACAGTGGCGTATGGTTTTCTCTGGAAGCTCTGCGTCAGGGCCTCATGAAGGTGGAGGAGACCAGAGGAGAGGAGAAGGGTGCTTGAGGCTTGTTGATTCACCGCTTCATCTGCATGCTCGACAGCCTGTGTCGGAACTCGCTGCTTATTCACACCGTGGCGAGCCGCAGCAGTCTCGCACCCCTGCGCCAAGGCCAGGAGGGCACCTGCCAGACGCACACCTGTGCAAGCTTGCGTTTTTCACTTAAGACGGGGCCAGCATTACCCTCGCAGGTACAGCCACGGCAGTGCCAACATCTCACTTCACTGGGATGCCAGGGGCTGTCAGAGAAGCATGGAGGTGATGGGGGCCTCGCCAAACACCGCCTGCATAAAAACCTGTCATATTATGACAACATGTAGCATGTGAAAAGATGTGCAGCTTCCCATCTTTTCAGTTACCGTGCTCAGTCAGCAGGGCATAACGTTTCCTCATCAGGTGCTTTTGCTGCCAGATTCTTCCTGCCGCTCACATGGATAACTTTAGGGAAATAAAAGCATCTTTGGATAAATTATAAATATGACTGAAGTGTTATTTGAGTTCTGTAGTGTAATGTTTAAGGGATTTGTATGCAGCTCACTTTGAAATATTTTTTTATTAAATAATTAAAATCCAACAAAATCAAAAAAATTAAATTCAAACAAAACAGTAAGTATT